>NW_026285135.1:0-16181 GCF_023373465.1 Oncorhynchus keta | reverse complement strand
CTATCCGACCAGCCCCGAGTCTCATTAACCCAGTTTATTAACCCTATCCGACCAGCCCCTTGGTCTCATTAACCCAGTTTATTAACCCTATCCGACCAGCCCCTTGAGTCCTCCTTAAGCTTGGTTTGTGCCCTATCACGACCAGCCCTTGAGTCTCATTAACCCAGTTTATTAACCCCTATCCGACCAGCCCCTTGAGTCTCATTAACCCAGTTTATTAACCCCTATCCTTGGCCCCTTGGTCTCATTAACCCAGTTTATTAACCCCTATCAGACCAGCCCTTGAGTCTCATTAGCAGTTTATTAACCCTATCCGACCAGCCCTTGAGTCTCATTAACCCAGTTTATTAACCCCCTATCCGACCAGCCTTAGGTCTCATTAACCCAGTTTATTAACCCCTATCCAACCAGCCCCTTGAGTCTCATTAACCCAGTTTATTAACCCCTATCCGACCAGCCTCTTGAGTCTCATTAACTTGGTTTATTAACCCCTATCCAACCAGCCCCTTGAGTCTCGTTAGCAGTTTGAGTAACCCCTATCCGACCAGCCTCTTGAGTCTCATAGCAGTTTATTAACTCTATCTGACCATCAGTACAGTGGCATGGTTACGGTTGGCAGTAAACCACATCATTAATCCCAGTTATCTATATAAACATTGTAGAGATGCATCTCCTACATATTCGGTGTATGTGACATCCCATTACTCACTGGGTGGACATTGGTATCTAGCAACAGGACATAAAAAAAAAAATCAGATTTTTTTGTCAGGAAAACTGAACATAGATTCTGGTGAGGATAAACTGATCCCAGATCTGTGCCTGCTAGAAGATTCCTGAGGATAAACTTCTACCCATATCAATGTTTTATTGTTTGCGTACACACAGATCAGCAGATGATATTGCAGGTTCAGCGAAATGCTTGCGTTGCTATTCAGCAGTGAAGTAATATCTAGCTATACAAACATTACATACATAATCCAGGAAATGAAGAAATATCAGAGCGAGGACGTCAGTATCAAAAATAAATATGTAAATATATTTATAATCCGGGTCGTTTGGTCTGGATACTGATTGGCTGAAACCCTGTGGTATATCAGACAATATAACATAGGTATGAAACTAAGGACTTGTTTTACAGGTGTAATTACATTGGTAACCTGTTAATAATGAGCAATAAGGCTCATCAGGGTTTTGTGGTATATGAGCAATACCACATGGCTAGGGCTGGTATCCCAGGCTGTAGTCTCTCTGATGCGTTGTGTCTGAGAACAGACATATACCACACGGCTAGGGCTGGTATCAGGCTGTAGTCTCTCTGCACACGGCTAAGGGCTGGTATCAGGCTGTAGTCTCTCTGATGCGTTGTGTCTGAGAACAGACATATACCACACGGCTAAGGGCTGGTATTGTCCAGGCTGTAGTCTCTCTGCACATGGCTAAGGGCTGGTATCCCAGGCTGTAGTCTCTCTGCACACGGCTAGGGGGCTGGTATCCAGGCTGTGGTCTCTCTGCACACGGCTAAGGGCTGGTATCCAGGCTGGTCTCTGCACACGGCTAAGGGCTGGTATCAGGCTGTAGTCTCTCTGCACACGGCTATGGGTTGGTATCAGGCTGTAGTCTCTGCACACGGCTAAGGGCTGGTATTCAGGCTGTAGTCTCTCTGCACACGGCTAAGGGCTGGTATCCAGGCTGTAGTCTCTCTGCACACGGCTATGGGCTGGTATCCCAGGCTGTAGTCTCTGCACACGGCTAAGGGCTGGTATCAGGCTGTAGTCTCTCTGCACGGCTAAGGGCTGGTATCCAGGCTGTAGTCTCTCTGCACACGGCTAAGGGCTGGTATCCAGGCTGTGATCTCTCTGCACGGCTAAGGGCTGGTATCCAGGCTGTAGTCTCTCTGATGCGTTGTGTCTGAGAACAGACATATACCACCACGGCTAGGGCTGGTATCCAGGCTGTAGTCTCTCTGCACACGGCTAAGGGCTGGTATCAGGCTGTAGTCTCTCTGCACACGGCTAAGGGCTGGTATCAGGCTGTAGTCTGCACACGGCTGGGCTGGTATCCAGGCTGTGGTCTCTCTGCACACGGCTAAGGGCTGGTATTCAGGCTGTAGTCTCTCTGCACACGGCTAAGGGCTGGTATCCAGGCTGTAGTCTCTCTGCACACGGCTAAGGGCTGGTATCCCAGGCTGTAGTCTCTCTGCACACGGCTAAGGGGCTGGTATCCAGGCAGTAGTCTCTCTGCACACGGCTATGGGCTGGTATCCAGGCTGTAGGTCTCTCTGCACACGGCTAACTGGTATCCAAGTCTCTCTCTGCACGGCTATGGGCTGGTATCCAGGCTGTAGTCTCTCTGCACACGGCCCCTGAGGCTGGTATCCAGGCTGTAGTCTCTCTGGCACGGCTAAGGGCTGGTATCCAGGCTGTAGTCTCTCTGCACACGGCTAAGGGCTGGTATCCAGGCTGTAGTCTCTCTCTGCACACGGCTAAGGGGCTGGTATCCAGGCTGTAGTCTCTCTGCACGGCTATGGGCTGGTATCCAGGCTGTAGTCTCTCTGCACGGCTAAGGGCTGGTATCCAGGCTGTCGTCTCTGATGCATTGTGTCTGAGAACAGACATATACCACACCTCCTCTGGCCTACGTTGCTTAAATATACATTGATTGTATAAAACATCAAACACCTGCTTTTCCATGACAGACTGACCAGGTGAATCGGTGAAGACTATGATCCTTATTGATGTCACTTTGTTAAATCCCACTTCAATCAGTGTCGATGAAGGGAGGAGACCAGGTTAAAGAAGGATTTTAAAACCTTGAGACGATTGAGACATGGATTGTGTGTGTGTTTGCCATTCAGAGGGTGAATGAGCAAGAGAAAATATTTGTGCCTTTGAACGGGGGGTATTGTATAAGTAGGTGCCAGTGCACCAGTTCGTGTCAGAACTGAAACTCTGCTGGGTTTTCCCACGCACAGCAGCTTCCTGTGTTTATCAGGAATAATAAAACACCCGAAAGGACATCCAGCCAACTGGACTCCACTGTGGAACCATCGGAGTCAACATGGGCCAGGATCCCTGTGGAACGCAGGAGGCAGTTCTGAAAAACTCAATATTAGTTCTTGCTCATGTTTGTACACTCAGTGTATAGATGGTGTGTATAGGATGGTGTATAGATGGTGTGTATAGATGGTGTGTATAGATGGTGTGTATAGATGGTGTGTATGGATGGTGTATATAGACAGTATAGACAGTAGTTATATAGGATGGTGTGTATAGATGGTGTGTGTGGATGGTGTGTATAGATGGTGTGTGGATGGTGTGTATGGTGGTGTGTATGGATGGATGTGTATGGATGGATGTGTATGGATGGTGTGTATAGATGGTGTGTGGATGTTGTGTATGGATGGTGTGTATGGATGGTGTGTATAGGATGGTGTGTATAGATGGTGTGTATAGATGGTGTGTATAGATGGTGTGTGATGGTGTGTATGGATGGTGTGTATGGATGGTGTGTATAGATGATGGTGTGTATAGATGGTGTGTGGATAGATGGTGTGTATATGATGTGGATGGTGTATGGATGGTGTGTGGATGGATGGTGTGTATAGATGGTGTGTATAGATGGTGTGTATAGATGGTGTGTATAGATGGTGTGTATAGATGGTATGGATGGTGTGTGGATGGTGTGTGGATGGTGTGTGGATGGAGTGTGGATGGTGTGTATAGATGGTGTGTGGATGGTGTGTGGATGGTGTGTGGATGGTGTGTGGATGGTGTGTATGGATGGTGTGTATAGATGGTGTGTATAGATGGTGTGTATGGATGGTGTGTATGGATGGTGTGTATAGATGGTGTGTATGGATGGTGTGTATGGATGGAGTGTGTATATGGATGGAGTGTGTATAGATGGTGTGTGGATGGTGTGTGGATGGTGTGTATAGATGGTGTGTATAGATGGTGTGTATAGATGGTGTGTATGGATGGTGTGTATGGATGGTGTGTATGGATGGTGTGTATAGATGGAGTGTGTGGATGGTGTGTATGGTATGTATAGATGTTGTGTATAGATGGTGTGTATAGATGGTGTGTATAGATGGTGTGTGGATGGTGTGTATGGATGGTGTGTATAGATGGTGTGTATGGATGGTGTGTATAGATGGAGTGTGTGGATGGTGTGTGGATGGTGTGTGTATAGATGGTGTGTGATGGTGTGTGGATGGTGTGTATGGATGGTGTTATGGATGTATTATTGGATGGTGTGTATAGATGGTGTGTATGGATGGTGTGTATGGATGGTGTGTATAGATGGTGTGTATGGATGGTGTGTATAGATGGTGTGTATGGATGGTGTGTATGGATGGTGTGTATGGATGGTGTGTATAGATGGTGTGTATGGATGGTGTGTATAGACAGTATAGACAGTGTTATATAGGATGGTGTGTATAGATGGTGTGTGTGGATGGTGTGTATGGATGGTGTGTATAGATGGTGTGTATAGATGGTGTGTATGGATGGTGTGTATGGATGGTGTATATAGACAGTATAGAGTGTTATATAGGATGGTGTGTATAGATGGTGTGTGTGGATGGTGTGTATGGATGGTGTGTATAGATGGTGTGTATAGATGGTGTGTATAGATGGTGTGTATAGATGGTGTGTATAGATGGTGTATGTATAGATGGTGTGTATAGATGGTGTGTATAGGATGGTGTGTATGGATGGTGTGTATAGATGGTGTGTATAGATGGTGTGTATAGATGGTGTATGTATAGATGGTGTGTATAGATGGTGTGTATAGATGGTGTATGTATAGATGGTGTGTATAGATGGTGTGTATAGATGTTGTGTATAGATGGTGTGTATGGATGGTGTGTATGGATGGTAGTGTATAGATGGTGTGTATAGATGGTATGTATATATGGTGTGTATAGATGGTGTGTGTATAGATGGTGTGTATAGATGGTGTGTATGGATGGTGTGTATGGATGGTGTGTATAGATGGTGTGTATATAGATGGTGTGTGTATAGATGGTGTGTGGATGGTGTGTATAGGATGGTGTGTATGGATGGTGTATGTATAGATGTTGTATGGATGGTGTGTATGGATGGTGTGTATGGATGGTGTGTATGGATGGTGTATGGATGGTGTGTATAGATAGTGTGTATAGATGGTGTGTATGGATGGTGTGTATGGATGGTGTGTATAGATGGTGTGTATGGATGGTGTGTATAGATGGTGTGTATGGATGGTGTGTATAGATGGTGTGTGGGATGGTGTGTATGGATGGTGTGTATGGATGGTGTGTATGGATGGATGGTGTGTATGGATGGTGTGTATAGATGGTGTGTATAGATGGTGTGTATAGATGGTGTGTATGGATGGTGTATATAGACAGTATAGACAGTAGTTATATAGGATGGTGTGTATAGATGGTGTGTGTGGATGGTGTGTATGGATGGTGTGTGTATAGATGGTGTGTATAGATGGTGTGTATGGATGGTGTGTATGGATGGTGTATATAGACAGTATAGACAGTAGTTATATAGGATGGTGTGTATAGATGGTGTGTGTGGATGGTGTGTATGGATGGTGTGTATAGATGGTGTGTATAGATGGTGTGTATAGATGGTGTGTATAGATGGTGTGTATAGATGGTGTGTATAGATGGTGTGTATAGGATGGTGTGTATGGATGGTGTGTATAGATGGTCTGTATAGATGGTGTGTATAGATGGTCTGTATAGATGGTGTGTATAGATGGTCTGTATAGATGGTGTGTATGGATGGTGTGTATAGGATGGTGTGTATGGATGGTGTGTATAGATGGTCTGTATAGATGGTGTGTATAGATGGTCTGTATAGATGGTGTGTATGGATGGTGTGTATAGATGGTGTGTATAGATGGTGTGTATAGATGGTGTGTATAGATGGTGTGTATAGATGGTGTGTGGGATGGTGTGATGGTGTGTGTATAGATGGTGTGTATAGATGGTGTGTATAGATGGAGTGTGTGGATGGTGTGTATAGATGGTGTGTATGGATGGTGTATATAGATGGTGTGTATATATGGTGTGTATAGATGGTGTGTATAGATGGTGTGTATAGATGGTGTGTGTATAGATGGTGTATGTATATATGGTGTATGTATATATGGTGTGTATAGGATGGTGTGTATGGATGGTGTGTATAGATGGTCTGTATAGATGGTGTGCGTATAGATGGTCTGTATAGATGGTGTGTATGGATGGTGTGTATAGATGGTGTGTATAGATGGTGTGTGTATAGATGGTGTGTATGGATGGTGTGTATAGATGGTGTGTATAGATGGTCTGTATGGATGGTGTGTATATATGGTGTGTATGTATGGATGTGTGTGTATAGATGGTGTGTATGGATGGTGTGTATAGATGGTGTGTATAGATGGTGTGTATAGATGGTGTGTATAGATGGTGTGTATAGATGGTGTGTATAGATGGTGTATGTATAGATGGTGTGTATAGATGGTGTGTATAGATGTTGTGTATAGATGGTGTATATAGATGGTGTGTATGGATGGTGTGTATAGATGGTGTGTATGGATGGTGTGTATAGATGGTGTGTATAGATGGTTGTATAGGATGGGTATGTATAGATGGTGTGTATAGATGGTGTGTGTATAGATGGTGTGTATAGATGGTGTGTATAGATGGTGTGTATGGATGGTGTGTATGGATGGTGTGTATAGATGGTGTGTATATAGATGGTGTGTGTATAGATGGTGTGTGTATAGATGGTGTGTATAGGATGGTGTGTATGGATGGTGTATGTATAGATGTTGTGTATAGATGGTGTATATAGATGGTGTGTATAGATGGTCTGTATAGATGGTGTGTATGGATGGTGTGTATAGATGGTGTGTATAGATGGTGTGTATAGATGGTGTGTATAGATGGTGTGTATAGATGGTGTGCGGATGGTGTGTATAGATGGTGTGTGGATGGTGTGTATGGATGGTGTGTATGGATGGTGTGTATAGATGGTGTGTATAGATGGTGTGTGTGGATGGTGTGTATAGATGGTGTGTATGGATGGTGTGTATAGATGGTGTGTATATATGGTGTGTATAGATGGTGTGTATAGATGGTGTGTATAGATGGTGTGTGTATAGATGGTGTATGTATCTATGGTGTATGTATATATGGTGTGTATAGGATGGTGTGTATGGATGGTGTGTATAGATGGTCTGTATAGATGGTGTGTATAGATGGTCTGTATAGATGGTGTGTATGGATGGTGTGTATAGATGGTGTGTATAGATGGTGTATGTATATATGGTGTGTATAGATGGTGTGTATAGATGGTGTGTATAGATGGTCTGTATAGATGGTGTATGTATATATGGTGTGTATGTATAGATGTTGTGTATAGATGGTGTGTATGGATGGTGTGTATAGATGGTGTGTATAGATGGTGTGTATAGATGGTGTGTATAGATGGTGTGTATAGATGGTGTATGTATAGATGGTGTATGTATAGATGGTGTGTATAGATGGTGTGTATAGATGTTGTGTATAGATGGTGTATATAGATGGTGTGTATGGATGGTGTGTATAGATGGTGTGTATAGATGGTGTGTATAGATGGTGTGTATAGATGGTGTGTATAGATGGTGTATGTATATATGGTGTGTATAGATGGTGTGTGTATAGATGGTGTGTGTATAGATGGTGTGTATAGATGGTGTGTATGGATGGTGTGTATGGATGGTGTGTATAGATGGTGTGTATATAGATGGTGTGTGTATAGATGGTGTGTATAGATGGTGTGTATAGGATGGTGTGTGTATGGATGGTGTATGTATAGATGTTGTGTATAGATGGTGTATATAGATGGTGTGTATGGATGGTGTGTATAGATGGTGTGTATGGATGGTGTGTATAGATGGTGTGTATGGATGGTGTGTATGGATGGTGTGTATGGATGGTGTGTATAGATAGTGTGCGTATAGATGGTGTGTATGGATGGTGTGTATAGATGGTGTGTATGGATGGTGTGTATAGATGGTGTGTATGGATGGTGTGTATAGATGGTGTGCGTATAGATGGTGTGTATAGATGGTGTGTATGGATGGTGTGTATGGATGGTGTGTTTGGATGGTGTGTATGGATGGTGTGTATAGATGGTGTGTATAGATGGTGTGTATAGACAGTAGTTATATAGAATGGTGTGTATAGACAGTAGTTATATAGGATGGTGTTTATAGACAGTAGTTATATAGGATGGTGTTTATAGACAGTAGTTATATAGGATGGTGTTTATAGACAGTAGTTATATAGGATGGTGTTTATAGACAGTATAGACAGTAGTTATATAGGATGGTGGGTATAGACAGTAGTTATATAGGATGGTGTTTATAGACAGTAGTTATATAGGATGGTGTTTATAGACAGTAGTTATATAGGATGGTGTGTATAGTCAGTATAGACAGTAGTTGTATGTTGTATAGGATGGTGTTTATAGACAGTAGTTATATAGGATGGTGTTTATAGACAGTAGTTATATAGGATGGTGTTTATAGACAGTAGTTATATAGGATGGTGGGTATAGACAGTATAGACAGTAGTTATATAGGATGAACCAGGACTAGAATACAGTATATACATATGAAGTGGTGGAACAGCATGTAAACATTATTAAAGTGACCAGTGTTCAATGACTCTATGTACATAGGGCAGGGGTCTCTAAGGTGCAGGGTAGAGTACCGGGTGGTAGTCGGTTAGTGACAGTGACTATAGGGCAGGGTCTCTAAGGTGCAGGGTAGGGTACCGGGTGGTAGTCGGTTAGTGACAGTGACTATAGGGCAGCAGTCTCTAAGGGCAGCGGTCTCTAAGGTGCAGGGTAGGGTACCGGGTGGTAGTCGGTTAGTGACAGTGACTATAGGGCAGCGGTCTCTAAGGGCAGCGGTCTCTAAGGGCAGCGGTCTCTAAGGTGCAGGGTAGGGTACCGGGTGGTAGTCGGTCAGTGACAGTGACTATAGGGCAGGGTCTCTAAGGGCAGCGGTCTCTAAGGTGCAGGGTAGGGTACCGGGTGGTAGTCGGTCAGTGACAGTGACTATAGGGCAGGGGTCTCTAAGGTGCAGGGTAGAGTACCGGGTGGTAGTCGGTTAGTGACAGTGACTATAGGGCAGCAGTCTCTAAGGGCAGCGGTCTCTAAGGTGCAGGGTAGAGTACCGGGTGGTAGTCGGTCAGTGACAGTGACTATAGGGCAGCAGTCTCTAAGGTGCAGGGTAGGGTACCGGGTGGTAGTCGGTTAGTGACAGTGACTATAGGGCAGCAGTCTCTAAGGGCAGCGGTCTCTAAGGTGCAGGGTAGAGTACCGGGTGGTAGTCGGTTAGTGACAGTGACTATAGGGCAGCAGTCTCTAAGGGCAGCAGTCTCTAAGGGCAGCAGTCTCTAAGGTGCAGGGTAGAGTACCGGGTGGTAGTCGGTTAGTGACAGTGACTATAGGGCAGCGGCCTCTAAGGTGCAGGGTAGAGTACCGGGTGGTAGTCGGTTAGTGACAGTGACTATAGGGCAGCAGTCTCTAAGGTGCAGGGTAGAGTACCGGGTGGTAGTCGGTCAGTGACAGTGACTATAGGGCAGCAGTCTCTAAGGTGCAGGGTAGGGTACCGGGTGGTAGTCGGTTAGTGACAGTGACTATAGGGCAGCAGTCTCTAAGGGCAGCGGTCTCTAAGGTGCAGGGTAGAGTACCGGGTGGTAGTCGGTTAGTGACAGTGACTATAGGGCAGCAGTCTCTAAGGGCAGCAGTCTCTAAGGGCAGCAGTCTCTAAGGTGCAGGGTAGAGTACCGGGTGGTAGTCGGTTAGTGACAGTGACTATAGGGCAGCGGCCTCTAAGGTGCAGGGTAGAGTACCGGGTGGTAGTCGGTTAGTGACAGTGACTATAGGGCAGCAGTCTCTAAGGTGCAGGGTAGAGTACCGGGTGGTAGTCGGTTAGTGACAGTGACTATAGGGCAGCAGTCTCTAGGTGCAGGGTAGGTTTGGTAGTCGGTTAGTGACAGTGGTATTGGGTTGAACGGCCAGGTCTCGGGTGGCCGAGGTCCTTGAAAACTGGTTACCAAAGTAATTAAAACAGTAAATAAGTAATTTTGTTTAATTTAAATTATTTACTGTTTAAATTACGTGCTGTATGTGTCCTGGAGGGCAGGTAGTTTGCCCCGGTGATGCGTTGGGCAGACCTCACCACCCTCTGGAGAGCCCTGCGGTTGTGGGCGGTGCAGTTGTAAACGTTTGTGAGGGTCTTAGGTGCCAAGCCAAATGAGGTTGAAGAGGTGCTGTTGTGCCTTCTTCACCACGCTGTCAGTGTGTGGGGACCATTTCAGGTGCTCAGTGATGTGGAGGCAGAGGAACTTAAGGCTTTGACCCTCTCCACTGCCATCGATGTGGAAGGGGCCGAGCTGTCTCTGCTGTCTCTGCTGTCTCCTGTAGTCCCTGCTGTCTCTTCTGTCTCTGCTGTCTCTGCTGTCTCCTGTAGTCCCTGCTGTCTCTTCTGTCTCTGCTGTCTCTGCTGTCTCCTGTAGTCCCTGATCAGCTCCTTCGTTTAGTTGACGTTAAGGAGCAGGAGCAGCACCACTCCTCCAGGGCCCTCAGCTTAGAGGGCACTATGATGTTGAAGGCTGAGCTGTAATTGATGAAAAACATTCCTTCCAGGGGTTTGGAACCTAAATGATTTTCCAATAAACCATTTTTTATGTTCAGTTCTGTTCCACTGTTCCGACCAGCAAAAGAAAGCTCTGAACCGGTTATAAACACCCCCCAAAAGTACTGGTTTATATCGTTCCCTTTTAAACCTTAAATCATAAATAACATTTAGCTGGACATTAAATGACTTCAGGATAGAGCAGCTTCCTGTGGAGCAGGAAAGCCATGGCCAGACCAGTGTAGTGCACGAGATGACACTGGGCATGTTGTTGTTATCTGAATCAGAAGGCTTCTGTGAAGGCCTTCTGCTTCTGTGAAGGCCTTCTGTTTCTGTGAAGGCCTTCTGTTTCTGTGAAGGCCTTCTGTTTCTGTGAAGGCCTTCTGCTTCTGTGAAGGCCTTCTGCTTCTGTGAAGGCCTTCTGTTTCTGTGAAGGACTTCTGTTTCTGTAAAGGCCTTCTGCTTCTGTGAAGGCCTTCTGTTTCTGTGAAGGCCTTCTGCTTCTGTGAAGGCCTTCTGTTTCTGTGAAGGCCTTCTGTTTCTGTGAAGGTCTTCTGCTTCTGTGAAGGCCTTCTGTTTCTGTGAAGGCCTTCTGTTTCTGTGAAGGCCTTCTGTTTCTGTGAAGGCCTTCTGCTTCTGTGAAGGCCCTCTGTTTCTGTGAAGGCCTCTCGTACAAGACAGCACAGCGTAAAAGAGAAAGTGACATTTTTCCTGAAGAATTGTGTGCTTGTTTCAGCTGTCCAGAAGTATGTTATTCAGAGGTCAACAAACTGACAACATAAAGCAAACATTCCCCCAGAAGTGATTTTCCCGCCATAATAGTAGAACTACAATGTATTTAAATAACAGTGTAATCTGATCCCAGGGCCGGGATTCAATCCGTATTTAAATAACATCTGATCCCAGGCCTGGGATTCAATCCGTATTTAAATAACAGTGTAATCTGATCCCAGGCCTGGGATTCAACCCGTATTTAAATAACAGTGTAATCTGATCCCATTTAAAGGGGATTTCTGATTGAGTGGGGCATCTGCAGCGTTTACTGTGAACGTTAGGACTGATTCTAGATCTGTGGTTAGTGTTGTGTTAGGACTGATCCTAGATCTGTGGTTAGTGTTGTGTTAGGACTGATTCTAGATCTGTGGTTAGTGTTGTGTTAGGACTGATTCTAGATCTGTGGTTAGTGTTGTGTTAGGACTGATCCTAGATCTGTGGTTAGTGTTGTTAGGATTGATTCTAGATCTGTGGTTAGTGTTGTGTTAGGACTGATCCTAGATCTGTGGTTAGTGTTGTGTTAGGACTGATCCTAGATCTGTGGTTAGTGTTGTGTTAGGACTGATTCTAGATCTGTGGTTAGTGTTGTGTTAGGATTGATTCTAGATCTGTGGTTAGTGTTGTGTTAGGACTGATCCTAGATCTGTGGTTAGTGTTGTTAGGATTGATTCTAGATCTGTGGTTAGTGTTGTGTTAGGACTGATCCTAGATCTGTGGTTAGTGTTGTTAGGTAAGATTCTAGATATGTGGTTAGTGTTGTTAGGACTGATCCTAGATCTGTGGTTAGTGTTGTGTTAGGACTGATCCTAGATCTGTGGTTAGTGTTGTTAGGTAAGATTCTAGATATGTGGTTAGTGTTGTTAGGACTGATCCTAGATCTGTGGTTAGTGTTGTGTTAGGACTGATTCTAGATCTGTGGTTAGTGTTGTGTTAGGACTGATCCTAGATCTGTGGTTAGTGTTGTGTTAGGATTGATTCTAGATCTGTGGTTAGTGTTGTGTTAGGACTGATCCTAGATCTGTGGTTAGTGTTGTTAGGACTGATCCTAGATCTGTGGTTAGTGTTGTGTTAGGACTGATTCTAGATCTGTGGTTAGTGTTGTTAGGATTAATTCTAGATCTGTGGTTAGTGTTGTGTTAGGACTGATTCTAGATCTGTGGTTAGTGTTGTGTTAGGACTGATCCTAGATCTGTGGTTAGTGTTGTTAGGACTGATCCTAGATCTGTGGTTTAGTGTTGTTAGGACTGATCCTAGATCTGTGGTTAGTGTTGTGTTAGGACTGATTCTAGATCTGTGGTTAGTGTTGTGTTAGGATTGATCCTAGATCTGTGGTTTAGTGTTGTTAGGACTGATCCTAGATCTGTGGTTAGTGTTGTGTTAGGACTGATTCTAGATCTGTGGTTAGTGTTGTGTTAGGACTGATCCTAGATCTGTGGTTAGTGTTGTTAGGGTTCATCCTAGATCTGTGGTTAGTGTTGTGTTAGGACTGATTCTAGATCTGTGGTTAGTGTTGTGTTAGGACTGATCCTAGATCTGTGGTTAGTGTTGTGTTAGGATTGATCCTAGATCTGTGGTTAGTGTTGTGTTAGGACTGATCCTAGATCTGTTAGGTTAGTGTTGATCTGTTAGGACTGATTCTAGATCTGTGGTTAGTGTTGTGTTAGGACTGATTCTGTGGTTAGATCTGTGGTTAGTGTTGTGTTAGGACTGATCCTAGATCTGTGGTTAGTGTTGTGTTAGGTGGTTTACTGATCCTAGATCTGTGGTTAGTGTTGTGTTAGGACTGATCCTAGATCTGTGGTTAGTGTTGTGTTAGGACTGATTCTAGATCTGTGGTTAGTGTTGTGTTAGGACTGATCCTAGATCTGTGGTTAGTGTTCATCCTAGATCTGTGGTTAGTGTTGTTAGGATTGATCCTAGATCTGTGGTTAGTGTTGTGTTAGGACTGATCCTAGATCTGTGGTTAGTGTTGTGTTAGGACTGATTCCATGGTTAGCAGATGTTAATGTGAGTGTAGCGAAATGCTTGTGCTTCTAGTTCCGACAATGCAGTGATAACCAACAAGTAATCTAACTAACAATTCCAAAACTACTGTCTTATACACAGTGTAAGGGGATAAGGAATATGTACATAAGGATATATGAATGAGTGATGGTACAGAGCAGCATACAGTAGATGGTATCGAGTACAGTATATACATATGAGATGAGTATGTAGACAAAGTAAACAAAGTGGCATAGTTAAAGTGGTTAGTGATACATGTATTACATAAGGATGCAGTCGATGATGTAGAGGTCAGTGTCAATGACAGTGTGTTGGCAGCAGCCACTCAATGTTAGTGGTGGCTGTTTAACAGTCTGATGGCCTTGAGATAGAAGCTGTTTTTCAGTCTCTCGGTCCCAGCTTTGATGCACCTGTACTGACCTCGCCTTCTGGATGATAGCGGGGTGAACAGGCAGTGGTTCGGGTGGTTGATGTCCTTGATGATCTTTATGGCCTTCCTGTGACATCGGGTGGTGTAGGTGTCCTGGAGGGTAGGTAGTTTGCCCCCGGTGATGCGTTGTGCAGTCCTCACTACCCTCTGGAGAGCCTTACGGTTGAGGGCGGAGCAGTTGCCGTACCAGGCGGTGATACAGCCCGCCAGGATGCTCTCGATTGTGCATCTGTAGAATTTTGTGAGTGCTTTTGGTGACAAGCCGAATTTCTTCAGCCTCCTGAGGTTGAAGAGGCGCTGCTGCGCCTTCTTCACGACGCTGTCAGTGTGAGTGGACCAATTCAGTTTGTAAGTCGCTCTGGATAAGAGCGTCTGCTAAATGACTTAAATGTAAATGTAAATGTAAATGTAAATGTCTGTGATGTGTATGCCGAGGAACTTAAAACTTGCTACCCTCTCCACTACTGTTCCATCGATGTGGATAGGGGGGTGTTCCCTCTGCTGTTTCCTGAAGTCCACAATCATCTCCTTAGTTTTGTTGACGTTGAGTGTGAGGTTATTTTCCTGACACCACACTCCGAGGGCCCTCACCTCCTCCCTGTAGGCCGTCTCGTCATTGTTGGTAATCAAGCCTACCACTGTTGTGTCGTCCGCAAACTTGATGATTGAGTTGGAGGCGTGCGTGGCCACGAAGTCGTGGGTGAACAGGGAGTACAGGAGAGGGCTCAGAACGCACCCTTGTGGGGCCCCCGTGTTGAGGATCAGCGGGGAGGAGATGTTGTTGCCTACCCTCACCACCTGGGGGCGGCCCGTCAGGAAGTCCAGTACCCAGTTGCACAGGCCCAGGGTCTCGAGCTTGATGACGAGCTTGGAGGGTACTATGGTGTTGAATGCCGAGCTGTAGTCGAGGAACAGCATTCTCACATAGGTATTCCTCTTGTCCAGGTGGGTTAGGGCAGTGTGCAGTGTGGTTGAGATTGCATTGTCTGTGGACCTATTTGGGCGGTAAGCAAATTGGAGTGGGTCTAGGGTGTCAGGTAGGGTGGAGGTGATATGGTCCTTGACTAGTCTCTCAAAGCACTTCATGATGACAGAAGTGAGTGCTACGGGGCGGTAGTCGTTTAGCTCAGTTACCTTAGCTTTCTTGGGAACAGGAACAATGGTGGCCCTCTTGAAGCATGTGGGAACAGCAGACTGGTATAGGGATTGATTGAATATGTCCGTAAACACACCGGCCAGCTGGTCTGCGCATGCTCTGAGGGCGCGGCTGGGGATGCCGTCTGGGCCTGCAGCCTTGCGAGGGTTAACACGTTTAAATGTCTTACTCACCTCGGCTGCAGTGAAGGAGAGACCACATGTTTTCGTTGCAGGCCGTGTCAGTGGCACTGTATTGTCCTCAAAGCGGGCAAAAAAGTTATTTAGTCTGCCTGGGAGCAAGACATCCTGGTCCGTGACTGGGCTGGGTTTCTTCCTGTAGTCCGTGATTGACTGTAGACCCTGCCACATGCCTCTTGTGTCTGAGCCATTGAATTGAGATTCCACTTTGTCTCTGTACTGACGCTTAGCTTGTTTAATAGCCTTGCGGAGGGAATAGCTGCATTGTTTATATTCGGACATGTTACCAGACACCTTGCCCTGATTAAAAGCAGTGGTTCGCACTTTCAGTTTCACGCGAATGCTGCCATCAATCCACGGTTTCTGGTTTGGGAATGTTTTTATCGTTGCTATGGGAACGACATCCTAGATCTGTGGTTAGTGTTGTTAGGATTGATCCTAG
The DNA here is from genome assembly GCF_023373465.1 of Oncorhynchus keta. Taxonomy (NCBI): domain Eukaryota; kingdom Metazoa; phylum Chordata; class Actinopteri; order Salmoniformes; family Salmonidae; genus Oncorhynchus; species Oncorhynchus keta. The sequence continues at coordinate 525 of NW_026285135.1, read as the reverse complement.
ATCTGTGGTTAGTGTTGTTAGGGTTCATCCTAGATCTGTGGTTAGTGTTGTTAGGACTGATTCTAGATCTGTGGTTAGTGTTGTGTTAGGACTGATCCTAGATCTGTGGTTAGTGTTGTTAGGGTTCATCCTAGATCTGTGGTTAGTGTTGTGTTAGGATTGATCCTAGATCTGTGGTTAGTGTTGTTAGGGTTCATCCTAGATCTGTGGTTAGTGTTGTTAGGACTGATCCTAGATCTGTGGTTAGTGTTGTTAGGGTTGATCCTAGATCAGGGTCCTGTTAGTAAAACTCTACTACTACACAAGCTGCCAACATAACTCACTTCTTTGTTGAAGTATAAAAATATAAGGTACCAAACCCCTTCACAGGGTTGGTTAACTCTTCAGGTACCTCTGGAGAGTGGATGGAGGGAGGAGAAGGAGAGTGGATGGAGGGAGGAGAAGGAGAGTGGATGGAGGGAGGAGAGGGAGAGTGGATGGATGGAGGAGAGGGAGAGTGGATGGATGGAGAAGGAGAGTGGACAG
>NW_026285134.1:0-10484 GCF_023373465.1 Oncorhynchus keta | reverse complement strand
ATAACTACGGTCTATACTGTCTATACACACCATCCTTTATAACTACTGTCTATACACCATCCTATATAACTACTGTCTATACACACCAAATCAAATCAAATCAAATCAAATTTATTTATATAGCCCTTCGTACATCAGCTGATATCTCAAAGTGCTGTACAGAAACCCAGCCTAAAACCCCAAACAGCAAACAATGCAGGTGTAAAAGCACGGTGGCTAGGAAAAACTCCCTAGAAAGGCCAAAACCTAGGAAGAAACCTAGAGAGGAACCGGGCTATGTGGGGTGGCCAGTCCTCTTCTGGCTGTGCCGGGTAGAGATTATAACAGAACATGACCAAGATGTTCAAATGTTCATAAATGACCAGCATGGTCGAATAATAATAAGGCAGAACAGTTGAAACTGGAGCAGCAGCACAGTCAGGTGGACTGGGGACAGCAAGGAGCCATCATGTCAGGTAGTCCTGGGGCACGGTCCTAGGGCTCAGGTCCTCCGAGAGAGAGAAAGAAAGAGAGAATTAGAGAGAGCATATGTGGGGTGGCCAGTCCTCTTCTGGCTGTGCCGGGTGGAGATTATAACAGAACGTGGCCAAGATGTTCAAATGTTCATAAATGACCAGCATGGTTGAATAATAGTAAGGCAGAACAGTTGAAACTGGAGCAGCAGCATGGCCAGGTGGACTGGGGACAGCAAGGAGTCATCATGTCAGGTAGTCCTGGGACATGGTCCTAGGGCCCAGGCCAGTTGAAACTGGAGCAGCAGCATGGCCAGGTGGACTGGGGACAGCAAGGAGTCATCATGTCAGGTAGTCCTGGGGCATGGTCCTAGGGCTCAGGTCCTCCGAGAGAGAGAAAGAAAGAGAGAAGGAGAGAATTAGAGAACGCACACTTAGATTCACACAGGACACCGAATAGGACAGGAGAAGTACTCCAGATATAACAAACTGACCCTAGCCCCCGACACATAAACTACTGCAGCATAAATACTGAGGCTGAGACAGGAGGGGTCAGGAGACACTGTGGCCCCATCCGAGGACACCCCGGACAGGGCCAAACAGGAAGGATATAACCCCACCCACTTTGCCAAAGCACAGCCCCCACACCACTAGAGGGAGCATCTCAACCACCAACTTACCATCCTGAGACAAGGTCGAGTATAGCCCACAAAGACTTCCGCCACGGTACAACCCAGTAAAGCGCAACCCAGACAGGCCGACCACAAACAGTGGATCAACCCACCCAGGTGACGTGCACTCCCCCCAGGGACGGCACGAGAGAGCCCCAGCAAGCCAGTGACTCAGCCCCAGTAACAGGGAGTTAGAGGCAGAGAATCCCAGTGGAAAGAGGGGAACTGCCAGGCAGACAGCAAGGGCGTGTTCGTTGCTCCAGAGCCTTTCCGTTCACCTTCCCACTCCTGGGCCAGACTACACTCAATCATATGACCCACTGAAGAGATGAGTCTTCAGTAAAGACTTAAAGGTTGAGACCAGCGCAGCGTCTCTGACATGGGTAGGCAGACCGTTCCATAAAAATGGAGCTCTATAGGAGAAAGCCCTGCCTCCAGCTGTTTTTAGAAATTCTAGGGACAATTAGAGGCTCATGCCTGTGACCGTAGCGTATTTGTAGGTATGTACGGCAGGACCAAATCAGAGAGGTAGGTGTGAGCAAGCCCATGTAATGCTTTTTGTAGGTTAGCAGTAAAACCTGAAATCAGCCCTGCTTTGACAGGAAGCCAGTGTAGAGAGGCTAGCACTGGAGTAATATGACTAATTTTTTTGGTTCTAGTCAGGATTCTAGTGAGCCGTATTTAGCACTAACTGAAGTTTATTTAGTGCTTATCCGGGTAGCCGGAAAATAGAGCATTGCAGTAGTCTAACCTAGAAGTGACAAAAGCATGGATTAATTTTTCTGCATAATTTTTGGACAGAAAGTTTCTGATTTTTGCAATGTTACGTAGATGGAAAAAAGCTGTCCTCGAAATGGTCTTGATATGTTCTTCAAAAGAGAGATCAGGGTCCAGAGTAACGCCGAGGTCCTTCACAGTTTTATTTGAGACGACTGTACAAACCATTAAGATTAATTGTCAGATTCAACAGAATATCTCTTTGTTTCTTGGGACCTAGAACAAGCATCTCTGTTTTGTCCGAGTTTAATAGTAGAAAGTTTGCAGCCATCCACTTCCTTATGTCTGAAACACATGCTTCTAGCGAGGGCAATTTTGGGGCTTCACCATGTTTCATTGAAATGTACAGCTGTGTGTCATCCGCATAGCAGTGAAAGTTTACATTATGTTTTCGAATAACATCCCCAAGAGGTAAAATATATAGTGAAAACAATAGTGGTCCTAAAACAGAACCTTGAGGAACACCAAAATTTACAGGATTGATTTGTCAGAGGGCAAACCATTCACAGAGACAACTAATATCTTTCCGACAGATAAGACCTAAACCAGGCCCCAGAAACATGTCCCCATGTAGACCAATTTGGGTTTCCAATCTCTCCAAAAGAATGTGGTGATCATGGTATCAAAAGCAGCACTAAGGTCTGGGCAGAGGACAGATGCAGAGCCTCGGTCCGGTGCCATTAAAATGTCATTTACCACCTTCACAAGTGCCGTCTCAGTGCTATGATGGGGTCTAAAACCAGACTGAAGCATTTCGTATATCATTGTTTGTCTTCAGGAAGGCAGTGAGTTGTTGCGCAACAGCCTTCTCTAAAATCTTTGAGAGGAATGGAAGATTCGATACAGGCCGATAGTTTTTATATTTTGGGTCAAGGTTTGGCTTTTTTCAAGAGGCTTTATTACGCCTGCCACTTTTAGTGAGTTTGGTACATCAGTGGATAGAGAGTCGTTTATTATGTTCAGCATAGGAGGGCCAAGCACAGGAAGCAGCTCTTTCAGTAGTTTAGTTGGAATAGGGTCCAGTATGCAGCTTGAAGGTTTAGAGGCCATGATTATTTTCATCATTGTGTCAAGAGATATAGTACTAAAACACTTGAGCGTCTCTCTTGATCCTAGGTCCTGGCAGAGTTGTGCAGACTCAGGACAACACCATCCTATATAACTACTGTCTATACACACCACCCTATTATAACTTCTGTCTATATACACCACCCTATTATAACTACTGTCTATACACACCACCCTATATAAATACTGTCTATACACACCATCCTGTTTAACTACTGTCTATACAAACCATCCTATATAACTACTGTCTATATACACCACCCTATATAACTACTGTCTATACACACCATCCTATATAACTACTGTCTATACACATCATCCTATATAACTACTGTCTATACACACCATCCTATATATAACTACTGTCTATACACACCACCCTATATAACTACTGTCTATACACACCACCCTATATAACTACTGTCTATACACACCACCCTAACTAACTACTGTCTATACACACCATCCTATATAACTGCTGTCTATACACACATCCTATATAACTACTGTCTATACACACCATCCTCTATAACTACTTGCTCCAACACATCATCCAATATAACTCACTGTCTATACCACCACCCTATATAATACTGTCTAAACACACCACCCTGTAGCAACTTCTGTCTGGAAAATACACCATCCTATATAACTACTGTCTAAACACATCATCCTATATAACTACTGTCTATACACACCACCCTATATAACTACTGTCTAAACACATCATCCTTATTATAACTACTGTCTATACACACCATCCTGTAAATGCTGCTCCATACACATCATCCTATAACTACTGCTCCATATTAATCACCACCTATATAACTACTGTCTAAAATGACACACCACCCTATATGAATTTTGTCTAAACACACCATCCTTATATTACTGTCTAAACCACACCACCCTATATAACTGCTGTCTATACACACCATCCTATATGTAACTACTTCTTCCGGTCTATACACACCATTCTATAACTACTGTCTATACACCACCTATATAACTACGGTCTATACACACCACCCTATATAACTTCTCTCTATACACACCACCACTCTTGTTGTGCGCCTTGGTCTTAGTGTTTTGTGTTTTCGTTATATGTTTGGTCAGGCCAGGGTGTGACATGGGTTTAATGTTGTGTTTTTTCATTGGGGGTTTTGTAGGTGTTTGATATTGCGGCTGAGTAGGGGTGTAGCATGGGTTGGCTGCCTGAGGCGGTTCTCAATCAGAGTCAAGGTGATTCTTTGTTATCTGATGGGAACCGTATTTATAACCTGGGTTTGGCTTTAATATTTCGTGGGGTGATTGTTTCCTGTCTCTGTGTAGTTTCACCAGATAGGCTGTAATTAGGTTTCACGTTCCGTTTGTTGTTTTGTATTTGTAAAAGTTATTTCATGTATGTGATTGTTTCATTAAAGACATGAGTGACCACCACCTGCCATTTCGGATCCAGGCTCTTTCAACAAGCGAATAACGACGTTACAATTATAACTACTGTCTATACACACCACCCCTATTATAACTACTGTCTATATGCACTATATAACTACTGTCTATACACACCCACCCTATTATAGCTACTGTCTATACACACCACCCTATATAAACTGCATACATACACACCGTCCTATATGGCTTCCTGTCTATACATAATCACATATAACTGCTGTCTATACACACATCCACACTGTTTGACTACTGTCTATACGCACCCATCCTATACTCTTCCTGTCTATACACCATCCTATATAACTACTGTGTCTATACACCATCCTATATAACTACTGTCTATACACACCATCACATATAACTACTGTCTATACACACACCCTATATAACTACTGTCTATACACACCATCCTATATAACTACTGTCCACACACCATCCTGTATAACTACTATCTATACACACCATCCTATATAACTACTGTCTATACACACCATCCTATATAACTACTGTCTATACACACCATCCTATATAACTGCTGTCTATACACACCATCCTATATAACTACCAACATATATACCATCCTATATAACTACTGTCTATATACACCATGCTATATAACTACTGTCTATACACACCATCCTATTATAACTACTGTCTATACACACATCCCTGTGCCTATAACTACTGTCTATACACACCATCCTATATAACTACTGTCTATACACACCACCCTATATAACTACTGTCTATACACACCATCCTATATAACTGTCTATACCACCCTATATAACTACTGTCTATACACACCATCCTATATAACTACTGTTCATACACACCATCCTATATAACTACTGCAATCCAGCCACACCATCCTATTATAACCTATACTGACTATACACACACCCTATATAACTACTGTCTATACACACCATCCTATATAACTACTGTCTATATACACCATCCTATATAACTACTGTCTATATACACCATCCTATATAACTACTGTCTATACTGTCTATACACACCACCCTATATAACTACTGTCTATACACACCATCCTATATAACTACTGTCTATACACACCATCCTATATATAACTACTGTCTATACAAACCACCCTATTATAACTACTGTCTATACACACCATCCTATATATAACTACTGTCTATACAAACCACCCTATTATAACTACTGTCTATACACACCATCCTATATAACTGCTGTCTATACACACCACCCTATTATAACTACTGTCTATACAAACCACCCTATTATAACTACTGTCTATACAAACCACCCTATTATAACTACTGTCTATACACACCATCCTATATAACTACTGTCTATATACACCATCCTATATAACTACTGTCTATATACACCATCCTATATAACTACTGTCTATACTGTCTATACACACCACCTACTCGCAACTGCTGTCTATACACCCATCATATATAGCTACTGTCTGTACACAACACCCTATATAACTACTGTCTATACACACACCATCCTGCTATAACTTGCTGTATACACCTTTTCTATTCATATACTGTCCACAAATGTTATATAACCCATCATATATATTGAACAAAATATAAAGCACAATATGTAACAATGTAAAAGATTTTACTGAGTTTCCATAAAGGAAATGAGTCAGTGATATAAGTTCATTAGACCCTTATCTGGATTTTACCTGACTGGGAATACAGATATGCATCTTTTTGACATCAGCTGTCGGGTCTCAGACGACCCTGCAGGTGTTGAAGCTGGATGTGGAGGTCCTGGGCTGGCTTGGTTTACACGTGGTCTGTGGTTGTGAGGCCGCTTGGAGGCGTGCTGTCAAATTCTAAAACGAATTTGGAGGCGCTTTTTATGGTAGAGAAATTAACATGACATTACCTGGTAAACAGCTCTGGTGACCTGCAGTCAACATGCCTACTGCACGCGCCTCAAAACATGAGACATCTGGACTATGTTGTGTGACAAAACTGCACATTTTAAAGTGGCTTTTGTTGTTCTCGCACAAGGTGCACTCGTACCGATCATACTGTTTAATCATCTTTTTGATATGCCACACCTGTCAGGTGGATGGATTATCTTGGCAGAGTAATGCTCTCTAATAGGATGTAAAGAAAGTTTATGAACAAAATTTGAGAGAAATAAGCTTTTTGTGTGTATGGAACATTTCTGGTGTCTTTTATCTCAGCTCATGAAACACGGACCAACACTTTACATGTATATTTTTGCTCAGTATATACACCACATGGAATGTATATGATAATATAATGCTGGACTCTGATATTGCTCGCTTTGATGTTGCTCATTTGTCTTGTTTGCTTGTTGGATTGTGTGTATATTGTTATTGTATTGCTAGTTATTACTGTAGTAGTGGAGATAGAAACATAATCATTGCACCTGCCATGACATCTGTGTGTGTGACCAATAAACTTCGATTTGATTGTTGAAGATATTTTGATATGCAGCCTAATCCAGTAATTGTCCTTCTTTTAAGATTGACAATTAGACTATAGTTGCTATCAATATAAAGACTTAATAAGAAGTTTTTTTGTTCAGTAGAGATGAATTAAATACATCTGATTTCACAAATGTAATGAATTTAGGGTTCATCATCTGAGGAGATGGAAACACAACACACATGAACTAGATCGTTGACTCCAAGTATAATACCCACTGCTAGTATCAATGTATTCATCCAACAGTAAACATAATACCCCCCCCCAAAAAAATATTGTAGGCTACTACCCATAATACCTTTAGGCATATGCCCTCGCAATGGCCAGTGTGGTAGCACTGATAGTAGCTACTATCTTGTCTCATCGCTACAACTCCCGTACGGGCTCGGGAGAGACGAAGGTCGAAAGTCATGCGTCCTCCGATACACAACCCAACCAAGCCGTACTGCTTCTTAACACAGCGCGCATCCAACCCGGAAGCCAGCCGCACCAATGTGTCGGAGGAAACACCATGCACCTGGCAACCTTGGTTAGCGCACACTGTGCCCGGCCCGCTGGTGCGCCAAACCCTCCCTAACGACACTAGGCCAATTGTGCGTCGCCCCCACGGACCTCCCGGTCACGGCCGGTTACGACAGAGCCTGGGCGCGAACTCAGAGTCTCTGGTGGCACAGCTGGCGCTGCAGTACAGCTCCATTAACCACTGCGCCACCCAGGAGGCCCTCAGTTCAGTAAGTTGAGCCCGTCCCAGGTAGCTAATTCAATAAGGACAGTCAGTAGAGCCCCTCCCATCTAGCTAGTTCAGTAATTTCAGTCAGTTGAGACCTTCCCAGCTACATAGCTTGTTCAGTCAGTTGAGCCCATCCCAGGTAGCTAGTTCAGCTAGTTGAGCACACCTCAACTAGCTAGTTCAGCCAGTTGAGGCCTTCCCAGCTAGCTAGTTCAGTCAGTTGAGCCCTTCCCAGCTAGTTAGTTCAGTCAGTTCAGTCAGCTGAGCCTTCCCAGCTAGTTAGTTCAGTCAGTTCAGTCAGCTGAGCCTTCCCAGCTAGCTAGTTCAGTCAGTTGAGCCCTTCCCAGCTAGTTAGTTCAGTCAGTTCAGTCAGCTGAGCCCTTCCCAGCTAGCTAGTTCAGTCAGTTGAGCCCTTCCCAGCTAGCTAGTTCAGTCAGTTGAGCCCTTCCCAGCTAGTGAGTTCAGTCAGTTCAGTCAGTTGAGCCCTTCCCAGCTAGTTAGTTCAGTCAGTTCAGTCAGCTGAGCCCTTCCCAGCTAGTGAGTTCAGTCAGTTCAGTCAGTTGAGCCCTTCCCAGCTAGTTAGTTCAGTCAGTTCAGTCAGCTGAGCCCTTCCCAGCTAGTTAGTTCAGTCAGTTCAGTCAGCTGAGCCCTTCCCAGCTAGTTAGTTCAGTCAGTTCAGTCAGTTGAGCCCTTCCCAGCTAGCTTGTTCAGTCAGTTCAGTCAGATGAGCCATTATCAGGTAGCAAGCTCAGTCAGTTGAAACAATCCCAGCTACATAGTTGGTTCAGTCAGTAAAGTCAATTGAGCACATCCCCAGGTAGCTAGTTCAGGCTTTTGAATCATTCCAGTTTTTCTAGTTCAGCCAGTTCAGTCAAATAAGCCCTACCCTGCTATCTGGTCAAGTCATTGAGCCCGTCCCAGCTATCTAGTTCTGTCAGTTAAATCCTTCCCAGCTAGCTAGTTCAGTCAGTTGATCCTTCCCAGCTATTGTTTGAATGTTAAATGACGAGACAGAGGCATTGATGCGAGTAACCAGTCTTGTTCAGTACATCACAACACATCCGGTATCTCAGCACCCCGGTAAAACACAAGAGTTGCAGTAATGAACATTTACCAACAGATGGCATCACTGTGCCATCTTAGACCCCTAACAGCTATACTTAGTTAGCCTAACCATTTAGCGAGAATAAATTGAGCCTCAGCAGGAAGCTTGTTAAGTTAATTCAGTCAGCTGAGGCCTTCCCAGCTATCTAGTTCAGTCAGTTGAGACATTCCATAGCTAGTTCAGACAGTGGATCCCACCCAAGCTAGCTAGTTGTCAGTTGATCCCACCCCAGCTAGCTAGTTCAGACAGTTGAGCCCTTCCCAGCCAGCTGGTTCGGTCGGTTTAGTCCTTCCCAGCTAGCTAGTTTAGTCAATTCAGTCAGTGGAGCCCAGCTAGCTATTTCAGTCAGTTCAGTCAGTTGAATCCTTCCCATCTAGCTAGTTCAGTCAGTTGTGCTCGTCCCAGCTAGCAAGCTCGATCAGTTCACTCAGTTGATCCTTCCCAGCTAGCTTGTTCAGTCAGTTCAGTCAGTTGTTACTGTCCCAGCTAGCTATTTCAGTCATTTCAGTCAGTTGAATCCTTCCCAGCTAGCTAGTTCAGTCAGCTGAGCCCTTCCCAACACTCTGGTTTCAGTCAGTTAAATCCTTCCCAGAAAGCTAGTTCAGTCAGGTCAGTCATTTGAGCCCTTCCCAGCTTGCTAGTTCAGTCAGTTGGAGCCTCAACAGGAAGCTTGTTAAGTTAGTTCAGTCATTTGAGCCCTTCCCAGCTTACTAGTTCAGTCTGTTCAGCCCCTTCCCAGCTTGCTCGTTCAGTCAGTTGAGGCCCTTCCCAGAAAGCTAGTTCAGTCAGTTTAGTTAGTTAGCCCTAACCAGTTAGCTAGAATAGTCAGTTGAGCCCTCAGCAGGAAGCTTGTTAAGTTAGTTCAGTCAGTTGAGTCCTTCACAGCTATATAGTTCAGTCCGTTGAGCCCATCCCAGATAGTTAGATCAGTCAGTTCCAATCAGCTGATCCTGTCCCAGCTAGCTAGTTCATTCAGTTTAGTCTGTTCAGCCTGTTCAGCCCTTCAGTCATTTGAATCCTTCCCAGCAAGCCAGAACGGTCATTTGAGCCTTTCCCAGCTAGTTTAGCCAATTGAACTCTTCCCAGCCAGCTAGTTCATCCAGTTGAACCCTTCCCAGCCATCTAGTTCTGCATGAAGAGCCCCCCCTGCTAGCTAGTCCACTCATTTGAGCCCTTCCCAGCTAGTTAGTTCAGTCAGTTGAATCTACCCAACTAGCTAATTCAGTCAGTTGAATCCTTCCCAGCTAGCTAGTTCAGTCAGTTTAGTCAGTTGAGCCCTTCCCAGATAGCTAGTTTAGTCAGTTGAGTCCTTCCCAGCTAGTTAGTTCAGTCAGTTGTATCTTACCCAGCTAGCTAGTGGCAGGGTAGCCTAGTGGTTAGAGCATTGGACTAGTAACCGAAAGGTTGCAAGTTCAAATCCCCGAGCTGACAAGATACAAAATCTGTCGTTCTTGTCACGCCTTGGTCTTAGTATTTTGTGTTTTCTTTAATTATTTGTTCAGGCCAGGGTGTGACATGGGTTATTTTATTGTCGTATTGGGTTTTTGTAGGCATTGGGATTGTGGTTGATTAGGGGTGTGTCTAGTATAGGCTTGGCTGCCTGAGGCGGTTTAATCAGAGTCAGGTGATTCTTGTTGTCTCTGATGGGGAACCGTATTTAGGTAGCCTGGGTTTCACTTTGTATTTCGTGGGTGATTGTTCCTGTCTCTGTGTAGTTGTTCACCAGACAGGCTGTATTAGGTTTCACGT
>NW_026285133.1:0-928 GCF_023373465.1 Oncorhynchus keta | reverse complement strand
AGATGGGAGGCTTTAATCAGTGGGGGAAGACTGGAGAGCTGTAGATGGGAGGCTTTAATCAGTGGGGAAGACTGGAGAGCTGTAGATGGGAGGCTTTAATCAGTGGGGGAAGACTGGAGAGCTGTAGATGGGAGGCTTTAATCAGTGGGGGAAGACTGGAGAGCTGTAGATGGGAGGCTTTAATCAGTGGGGGAAGACTGGAGAGCTGTAGATGGGAGGCTTTAATCAGTGGGGGAAGACTGGAGAGCTGTAGATGGGAGGCTTTAATCAGTGGGGGAAGACTGGAGAGCTGTAGATGGGAGGCTTTAATCAGTGGGGGAAGACTGGAGAGCTGTAGATGGGAGGCTTTAATCAGTGGGGGAAGACTGGAGAGCTGTAGATGGGAGGCTTTAATCAGTGGGGGAAGACTGGAGAGCTGTAGATGGGAGGCTTTAATCAGTGGGGGAAGACTGGAGAGCTGTAGATGGGAGGCTTTAATCAGTGGGGGAAGACTGGAGAGCTGTAGATGGGAGGCTTTAATCAGTGGGGGAAGACTGGAGAGCTGTAGATGGGAGGCTTTAATCAGTGGGGGAAGACTGGAGAGCTGTAGATGGGAGGCTTTAATCAGTGGGGGAAGACTGGAGAGCTGTAGATGGGAGGCTTTAATCAGTGGGGGAAGACTGGAGAGCTGTAGATGGGAGGCTTTAATCAGTGGGGGAAGACTGGAGAGCTGTAGATGGGAGGCTTTAATCAGTGGGGGAAGACTGGAGAGCTGTAGATGGGAGGCTTTAATCAGTGGGGGAAGACTGGAGAGCTGTAGATGGGAGGCTTTAATCAGTGGGGGAAGACTGGAGAGCTGTAGATGGGAGGCTTTAATCAGTGGGGGAAGACTGGAGAGCTGTAGATGGGAGGCTTTAATCAGTGGGGGAAGACTGGAGAGCTGTAGATG
>NW_026285132.1:0-8809 GCF_023373465.1 Oncorhynchus keta | reverse complement strand
TCCATCTCTCTCTGTCTCTCTCTCTCCTTTATCTTCCACCTCTCTCTCTTTGTTCTCTCTCTCCTTTATCTTCCTGCTCTCTCTCTCTCTCTCTCTCTCTCTTTGTCCTCTCTCTTCTTTATCTTCCACCTCTCTCTCTCTTTATCTTCCACCTCTCTTTGTCTCTCTCTCTCCTTTATCTTCCACCTCTCTCTCTCTTTGTCCTCTCTCCTTTATCTTCCACCTCTCTCTCTTTGTCCTCTCTCTCCTTTATCTTCCATCTCTCTCTGTCTCTCTCTCTCCTTTATCTTCCACCTCTCTCTTTGTCCTCTCTCTCCTTTATCTTCCACCTTTCTCTCTTTGTCGTCTCTCCTCTTTATCTTCCACCTCTCTCTCTCTCTTTGTCCTCTCTCTCCTTTATCTTCCACCTCTCACTCTTTGTCGTCTCTCTTTTTTATCTTCCACCTCTCTCTCTCGCTTTGTCCTCTCTCTCCTTTATCTTCCACCTCCCTCTCTTTGCCCTCTCTCTTCTTTATTTATCTTTTCCTCTCTCTCTTTGTCCTCTCTCTCTCTTTGTCCTCTCTCTCCTTTGGCTCCATCTCTCTCTTTGTCCTCTCTCTCCTTTAGCTTCCATCTCTCTCTGTCTCTCTCTCCTTTATCTTCCACCTCTCTCTCTCTCTTTGTCCTCTCTCTCCTTTATCTTCCATCTCTCTCTGTCTCTCTCTCTCCTTTATCTTCCACCTCTCTCTCTTTGTTCTCTCTCTCCTTTATCTTCCTGCTCTCTCTCTCTCTCTCTCTCTCTCTCTTTGTCCTCTCTCTTCTTTATCTTCCACCTCTCTCTCTCTTTATCTTCCACCTCTCTTTGTCTCTCTCTCTCCTTCTTCCTCTCTCTTTGTCCTCTCTCTCTCTCATTGTCCTCTCTCTCCTTTATCTTCCACCTCTTCTCTCTTTGTCCTCTCTCTCATATCTTCCATCTCTCTCTGTCTCTCTCTCTCTCCTTTATCTTCCTCTCTCTTTGTCCTCTCTCTCCTTTATCTTCCACCTTTCTCTCTTTGTCGTCTCTCTATCTTTATCTTCCACCTCTCTCTCTCTCTTTGTCCACTCTCTCTCCTTTATCTTCCACCTCTCTCTTTGTCGTCTCTCTTTTTATCTTCACCTCTCTCTCTCGCTTTGTCCTCTCTCTCCTTTATCTTCCACCTCCCTCTTTGCCTCTCTCTTCTTTATCTTCCACCTCTCTCTTTGTCCTCTCTCTTTATCCTCACCTCTCTCTCTCTTTGCTCCTCTCTCTCCTTTAGCTTCCATCTCTCTCTGTCTCTCTCTTCTTTATCTTCCACCTCTCTCTCTCTCTCTCTCTCTCTCTCTCTCTCTCTCTCTATCTCTCTCTCTCTTGTCTCTCTCTCTCTTCTACCTTCTCTCTCTCTTTGTCCTCTCTCTCCTTTATCTTCCACCTCTCTCTCTTTGTCTCTCTCTCTCCTTTATCTTCCACCTCTCTCTCTTTGTTCTCTCTCTCCTTTATCTTCCTACTCTCTCTCTCTCTCTCTCTTGTCCTCTCTCTTCTTTATCTTCCACCTCTCTCTCTCTCTTTATCTTCCACCTCTCTTTGTCTCTCTCTCTCCTTTATCTTCCACCTCTCTCTCTCTCTTTGTCCTCTCTCTCCTTTATCTTCCACCTCTCTCTCTTTGTCCTCTCTCTCCTTTATCTTCCATCTCTCTCTGTCTCTCTCTCTCCTTTATCTTCCACCTCTCTCTTTGTCCTCTCTCTCCTTTATCTTCCACCTTTCTCTCTTTGTCGTCTCTCCTCTTTATCTTCCACCTCTCTCTCTCTCTTTGTCCTCTCTCTCCTTTATCTTCCACCTCTCACTCTTTGTCGTCTCTCTTTTTTATCTTCCACCTCTCTCTCTCTTTGTCCTCTCTCTCCTTTATCTTCCACCTCCCTCTCTTTGCCCTCTCTCTTCTTTATCTTCCACCTCTCTCTCTTTGTCCTCTCTCTTCTTTATCTTCCACCTCTCTCTCTCTTTGTCCTCTCTCTCCTTTAGCTTCCATCTCTCTCTGTCTCTCTCTCCTTTATCTTCCACCTCTCTCTCTCTCTTTGTCCTCTCTCTCCTTTATCTTCCACCTCTCTCTCTTTGTTCTCTCTCTCCTTTATCTTCCTCCTCTCTCTCTCTCTTTGTCCTCTCTCTCCTTTATCTTCCACCTCTCTCTCTCTTTATCTTCCACCTCTCTTTGTCTCTCTCTCTCCTTTATCTTCCACCTCTCTCTCTCTCTTTGTCCTCTCTCTCCTTTAGCTTCCATCTCTCTCTGTCTCTCTCTCTATCCTTTATCTTCCACCTCTCTCTCTCTCTCTCTCTGTTTCTCTCTCCTTTGCATCTTCCACCTCTCTCTTTGTCCTCTCTCTCCTTTATCTTCCACCTCTCTTTCTCTCTCTCTCTCTCTCTTCCACCTTTCTCTCTCTCTCTGTCTCTCTCCTTTATCTTCCACCTCTCTCTCTCTTTGTCCTCTCTCTTATCTTTCCATCTCTCTCTTTGTGGGTCTCTCTTTTTATCTTCACCTCTCTCTCTTTGTTCTCTCTCTCCTTTATCTTCCTCCTCTCTTTGCCTCTCTCTCTTTATCTCTCTCTTTGTCCTCTCTCTTCTTTATCTTCCACCTCTCTCTCTCTTTGTATCTTCCACCTCTCTTTCTTAATCTCTCCTTTATCTTACCTCTCTCTCTCTCTTTGTCCTCTCTCCTTTATCTTCCACCTCTCTCTCTTTGTCCTCTCTCTCCTTTATCTTCCATCTCTCTCTGTCTCTCTCTCTCCTTTATCTTCCACCTCTCTCTTTGTCCTCTCCCTCCTTTATCTTCCACCTTTCTCTCTTTGTCATCTCCTCTTATCTTCCACCTCTCTCTCTCTCTCTTTGTCCTCTCTCTCCTTTATCTTCCACCTCTCACTCTTTATGCAAATCTCTTTATCTTCCACCTCTCTCTCTCTCGCTGTCCTCTCTCTCTCTTTATCTTCCCACCTCCCTTTCTCTTTGCCTCTCTCTTCTTTATCTTCACCTCTTTCTCTCTTTGTCCTCTCTCTTCTTTATCTTCCCACCTTTGTCTCTTTAACTCTTCTCTCTTTGTCCTCTCTCTCCTTTGCTTCCATCTTTTCTCTGTCTCTCTCTCCTTTATCTTCCACCTCTTTCTCTCTTTGTCCTCTTTGTTTATCTTTACACTCTCTCTCTCTTTGCCAATCTCTCTTCTTTATCTTCTCTCTCTCTCTCTCTCTTTGTCTTCTCTCCTTTATCTTCTCTTTGTCCTCTCTCTCCTTTATCTTCCACCTCTTTCTCTCTTTGTATCTTCCCTCTCTTTGTCTCTCTCTCTCTTTATCTTCCACCTCTCTCTCTCTTTGTCCTCTCTCTCCTTTATCTTCCATCCTCTGTCTCTGTCCTCTCTATCCTTTATCTTCCCCTCTCTCTCTCTTTGTCCTCTCTCTCTCTCTCTCTCTTTGTCCTCCTCTATTTATCTTCCACCTCTCTCTCTCTTAAATATTTGTCATCTCTCTTCTTTATCTTCACCTCTCTCTCTTTGTCCTCTCTCTTCTTTATCTTCCACCTCTCTCTCTCGCTTTGTCCTCTCTCTCCTTTTTTCCACCTCCCTCTTTGCCCTCTCTTCTTTATCTTCCACCTCTCTCTCTTTGTCCTCTCTCTAATAATATAATCTAATCTCTGTCTCTCTTCTTTATCTTCCACCTCTCTCTTTCTCTTGTCCTCTCTCTCCTTGTTTCATCTCTCTCTGTCTCTCTCTCCTTTATCTTCCACCTCTCTCTTTATCTTTACTTTGTCCTCTCTTCATCTTCCACCTCTCTCTCTTTGTCCTCTCTCTTCTTCCACCTCCTTCTCCTTTGTCTCTCTCTCCTTTATCTTCCACCTCTCTCTCTTTGTCCTCTCTCTTCTTTATCTTCCCACTCTCTCACTCTTTGTCCTCTCTGTTCTTTATCTTCCACCTCTCTCTTTGTCCTTTCTCTTCTTTATCTTCCACCTCTCTCTCTCTTTGTCCTCTATATCCTTTATCTTCCACCTCTCTTTGTCTCTCTCTCTCCTTTATCTTCCACCTCTCTCTTTCTCTTTGTCCTCTCTCTCCTTTAGCTTCCACCTCTCTCTCTCTGTCTCTCTCTCTCTTTATCTTCCACCTCTCTCTCTTTGTCTTCTCTCTCCTTTAGCTTCCATCTATCTCTGTCTCTCTCTCTTCTTTATCTTCCACCTCTCTCTTTCTCTTTGTCCTCTCTCTCCTTTAGCTTCACCTCTCTCTTTGTCCTCTCTCTCCTTTATCTTCCACCTCTCTCTCCTTTATCTTCCACCTCTCTCTCTCTTTGTCCTCTCTCTTCTTTATCTTCCACCTCTCTCTCTCTCTTTGTCCTCTCTCTCCTTTATCTTCCACCTCTCTTTGTCCTCTCTCTCCTTTATCTTCCACCTCTTTCTCTCTTTGTCCTCTCTCTTCTTTATCTTCCACCTCTCTCTCTTTGTCCTCTCTCTTCTTTATCTTCCACCTCTCTCTCTCTCTCTTTGTCCTCTCTCTCCTTTATCTTCCACCTCTCTTTGTCCTCTCTCTCCTTTATCTTCCACCTCTTTCTCTCTTTGTCCTCTCTCTTCTTTATCTTCCACCTCTCTCTCTTTGTCCTCTCTCTTCTTTATCTTCCACCTCTCTCTCTCTCTCTTTGTCCTCTCTCTCCTTTATCTTCCACCTCTCTTTGTCCTCTCTCTCCTTTATCTTCCACCTCTTTCTCTCTTTGTCCTCTCTCTTCTTTATCTTCCACCTCTCTCTCTCTTTGTCCTCTCTCTTCTTTATCTTCCACCTCTCTCTCTCTCTCTTTGTCCTCTCTCTCCTTTATCTTCCACCTCTCTTTGTCCTCTCTCTCCTTTATCTTCCACCTCTTTCTCTCTTTGTCCTCTCTCTCCTTTATCTTCCACCTCTCTCTCTTTGTCGTCTCTCCTCTTTATCTTCCACCTCTCTCTCTCTTTGTCCTCTCTCTCCTTTATCTTCCACCTCTCTTTGTCCTCTCTCTCCTTTATCTTCCACCTCTCTCTCTCTTTGTCCTCTCTCTCCTTTATCTTCCACCTCTCTCTCTCTTTGTCCTCTCTCTCCTTTATCTTCCACCTCTCTCTCTTTGTCCTCTCCCTCCTTTATCTTCCACCTCTCTCTCTTTATCTTCCACCTCTCTCTCTTTATCTTCCACCTCTCTCTGTCTCTCTCTCTCCTTTATCTTCCACCTCTCTCTGTCTCTCTCTCTGTATCTGTCTCTCTCTCTCTCTCTCTCTCTCTCTCTCTCTCTCTCTCTCTCTCTCTCTCTCTCTCTCTCTCTCTCTCTCTCTCTCTCCTTTATCTTCCACCTCTCTCCCTCTCTCTCTTTATCTTCCACCCCTCCCTCTCTCTTTGTCCTCTCTCTCTTTCATCTTCCACGTCTCTCTCTTTGTCCTCTCTCTTCTTTATCTTCCACCTCCTTCTCTCTTTGTCCTCTCTCTCCTTTATCTTCCACCTCTCTCTCGTTGTCCTCTCTCTTCTGTATTTATCTTCTGTATAAATTTCTCATTCTTTATCTTCATATATATTTTATTCATCTCTTTCTTTATCTTCCTCCTCTCTCTCTCTCTCTTTGTCCTCTCTCTTCTTTATCTTCCACCTCTCTTTGTCTCTCTCTCTCCTTTATCTTCCACCTCTCTCTTTCTCTTTGTCCTCTCTCTCCTTTATCTTCCACCTCTTTCTCTCTTTGTCCTCTCTCTTCTTTATCTTCCACATAACTCTTTGTCCTCTCTCTTCTTTATCTTCCACCTCTCTCTCTCTCTCTTTGTCCTCTCTCTCCTTTATCTTCACCTCTCTTTGATCATCTCTATCATTTTCAATCTTCCATATCTTAATATGTTTGTTAATATATTTTTAACAAATGTTTCTCTTTGTCCTCTCTCTCCTTTATCTTCCACCTCTCTTCTTTGTCCTCTCTCTCCTTTATCGTCACCTCTCTTTGTCCTCTCTCCTTTATCTTCCACCTCTTTCTCTCTTTGTCCTCTCTCCTCTTTATCTTCCACCTCTCTCTCTTTGTCGTCTCTCTTCTTTATCTTCCACCTCTCTCTCTCTTTGTCCTCTCTCTCCTTTATCTTCCACCTCTCTTTGTCCTCTCTCTCCTTTATCTTCCACCTCTCTCTCTCTTTGTCCTCTCTCTCCTTTATCTTCCACCTCTCTCTCTCTTTGTCCTCTCTCTCCTTTATCTTCCACCTCTCTCTCTTTGTCCTCTCCCTCCTTTATCTTCCACCTCTCACTCTTTATCTTCCACCTCTCTCTCTTTATCTTCCACCTCTCTCTGTCTCTCTCTCTCCTTTATCTTCCACCTCTCTCTGTCTCTGTATCTGTATCTGTCTCTCTCTCTCTCTATCTATATCTATCTCTCTCTCTATCTATCTCTCTATCTCTCTCTCTCTCTATCTCTCTCTCTATTATCTTCTATCTTTCATCTCTCTCCATCTCTCTCTTTATCTTCCACCCCTCCTCTCTGTCCTCTAATATTTCATCTTCCGTCTCTCTCTTTGTCCTCTCTCTTCTTTATCTTCCACCTCCTTCTCCTTTGTCCTCTCTCCTTTATCTTCCACCTCTCTCTGCGTTGTCCTCTCTCTTCTTTATCTTCTTTTACTCTCTCCTCTTTGTCCTCTCTGTTCTTTATCTTCACCTCTCTCTTTGTTTAATATATTCTTTATCTTCCACCTCTCTCTTTGTCTTTGTCTCTCTTATCTTTCACCTCTCTTTGTCTCTCTCTCTTCTTTATCTTCCACCTCTCTCTTTGTCCTCTCTCTCTTTTATCTTATCTCTCTCTGTCTCTCTCTCTCTCCTTTATCTTCCATCTTTCTCTCTTTGTCCTCTCTCTTCTTTATCTTCCACCTCTCTCCTTTGTCCTCTCTCTTCTTTATCTTCACCTCTCTCTCTCTCTCTCTTTGTCCTCTCTCTCCTTTATCTTCCACCTCTCTTTGTCCTCTCTCTCCTTTATCTTCCACCTCTTTCTCTCTTTGTCCTCTCTCTTCTTTATCTTCCACCTCTCTCTCTCTTTGTAATCTCTCTTCTTTATCTTCACCTCTCTCTCTCTCTCTTTGTCCTCTCTCTCCTTTATCTTCCACCTCTCTTTGTCCTCTCTCTCCTTTATCTTCCACCTCTTTTCTCTCTTTGTCCTCTCCTCCTCTTTATCTTCCACCTCTCTCTCTTTGTCGTCCTCTTTATCTTCCACCTCTCTCTCTCTTTGTCCTCTCTCTCCTTTATCTTCCACCTCCTCTTTGTCCTCTCTCTCCTTTATCTTCCACCTCTTTCTCTCTTTGTCCTCTCTCTTCTTTATCTTCCACCTCTCTCTCTTTGTCCTCTCTCTTCTTTATCTTCCACCTCTCTCTCTCTCTCTTTGTCCTCTCTCTCCTTTATCTTCCACCTCTCTTTGTCCTCTCTCTCCTTTATCTTCCACCTCTTTCTCTCTTTGTCCTCTCTCCTCTTTATCTTCCACCTCTCTCTCTTTGTCGTCTCTCCTCTTTATCTTCCACCTCTCTCTCTCTTTGTCCTCTCTCTCCTTTATCTTCCACCTCTCTTTGTCCTCTCTCTCCTTTATCTTCCACCTCTCTCTCTCTTTGTCCTCTCTCTCCTTTATCTTCCACCTCTCTCTCTCTTTGTCCTCTCTCTCCTTTATCTTCCACCTCTCTCACTTTGTCCTCTCCCTCCTTTATCTTCCACCTCTCACTCTTTATCTTCCACCTCTCTCTCTTTATCTTCCACCTCTCTCTGTCTCTCTCTCTCCTTTATCTTCCACCTCTCTCTGTCTCTGTCTCTGTCTCTCTATCTCTCTCTCTCTCTCTTTATCTCTCTCTCTTTATCTCTCTATCTCTCTCTATCTCTCTCTCTCTCTCTCTCTCTTTATCTTCCACCTCTCTCCCTCTCTCTCTTTATCTTCCACCCCTCTCTCTCTTTGTCCTCTCTCTCTTTCATCTTCCACGCTCTCTCTCTTTGTCCTCTCTCTTCTTTATCTTCCACCTCCTTCTCCCTTTGTCCTCTCTCTCCTTTATCTTCCACCTCTCTCTCGTTGTCCTCTCTCTTCTTTATCTTCCACCTCTCTCACTCTTTGTCCTCTCTGTTCTTTATCTTCCACCTCTCTCTTTGTCCTCTCTCTTCTTTATCTTCCTCCTCTCTCTCTCTCTCTCTTTGTCCTCTCTCTTCTTTATCTTCCACCTCTCTTTGTCTCTCTCTCTCCTTTATCTTCCACCTCTCTCTTTCTCTTTGTCCTCTCTCTCCTTTAGCTTCCATTCTCTCTCTGTCTCTCTCTCTCTCCTTTATCTTCCACCTCTCTCTCTTTGTCCTCTCTCTCCTTTAGCTTCCACCTCTCTCTCTCTCTTTGTCCTCTCTCGTTTATCTTCCATCTCTCTCTCTTTGTCCTCTCTCTCCTTTATCTTTCATCTCTCTCTGTCTCTCTCTCTCTCCTTTATCTTCCACCTCTCTCTTTGTCCTCTCTCTCCTTTATCTTCCACCTTTCTCTCTTTGTCGTCTCTCCTCTTTATCTTCCACCTCTCTCTCTCTCTTTGTCCTCTCTCTCCTTTATCTTCCACCTCTCACTCTTTGTCGTCTCTCTTTTTTATCTTCCACCTCTCTCACTCTCTTTGTCCTCTCTCTCCTTTATCTTCCACCTCCCTCTCTTTGCCCTCTCTCTTCTTTATCTTCCACCTCTCTCTCTTTGTCCTCTCTCTTCTTTATCTTCCACCTCTCTCTCTTTGTCCTCTCTCTCCTTTAGCTTCCATCTCTCTCTGTCTCTCTCTCCTTTATCTTCCACTCTCTCTCTCTTTGTCCTCTCTCATCTT
>NW_026285131.1:0-35855 GCF_023373465.1 Oncorhynchus keta | reverse complement strand
TACTGGGGGAGACTAGTAACAGTGACTATAGTTCAGGGTACTGGGGGAGACTAGTAACAGTGACTATAGTTCAGGGTACTGGGGGGAGACTAGTAACAGTGACTATAGTTCAGGGTACTGGGTGAGACTAGTAACAGTGACTATAGTTCAGGGTACTGGGGGAGACTAGTAACAGTGACTATAGTTCAGGGCAGGGTACTGGGTGAGACTAGTAACAGTGACTATAGTTCAGGGTACTGGGGGAGGCTAGTAACAGTGACTATAGTTCAGGGTACTGGGGGGAGGCTAGTAACAGTGACTATAGTTCAGGGTACTGGGGAGAGACTAGTAACAGTGACTATAGTTCAGGGTACTGGGTGGAGGCTAGTAACAGTGACTATAGTTCAGGGTACTGGGAGGAGACTAGTAACAGTGACTATAGTTCAGGGCAGAATTGCTGGAGGAGGCTAGAAACGTGACTATAGTTCAGGGCGAGGGTACTGGGGAGAGACTGAAGTAACAGTGACTATAGTTCGTAATGGTACTGGGTGAGATTTAAGTAACAGTGATTACTGGTTGGGGCAGGGTACTGGAGGGTACTGGGGGGAGACTAGAAACGAGTAACTATAGTTCTGGGCTAGGGACTATAGTCTGGGGGGTGGAGGCTTTACAGTGACTATAGTTCAGGGTACTGGGGAGACTAGTAACAGTGACTATAGTTCAGGGTAGGCATACTGGGGAGACTAGTAACAGTGACTATAGTTCAGTGCAGGGTACTGGGGGCAGACTAGAAACAGTGACTATAGTTCCTTAGGGAGGCTATAACAGTGACTATAGTCTCAGGTACTGGGGAGGCTAGCAACAGTGACCATAGTCCAGGGCACTGGGGAGGCTGGTAACAGTGACTATAGTTCAGGGTACTGGGGGAGACTAGTAACAGTGACTATAGTTCAGGGTACTGGGGGAGACTATAACAGTGACTATAGTTCAGGGTGCTGGGGGAGGCTAGTAACAGTGACTATAGTTCAGGGCAGGGTATAGTTCAGGACTATAGTTCAGGAGTACTGGGGGAGGCTAGTAACAGTGACTATAGTTCCAGGGTACTGGGGAGACTAGTAACAGTGACTATAGTTCGGGGTACTGGGGGAGACTAGTAACAGTGGCTATAGTTAGTAACAGTGACTATAGTTCAGGGTACTGGGGGAGACTAGTAACAGTGACTATAGTTCAGGGCAGGGTACTGGGTGAGACTAGTAACAGTGACTATAGTTCAGGGTACTGGGGGGAGGCTAGTAACAGTGACTATAGTTCAGGGTACTGAGGGAGGCTAGTAACAGTGACTATAGTTCAGGGTACTGGGGGAGACTAGTAACAGTGACTATAGTTCAGGGTACTGGGTGGAGGCTAGTAACAGTGACTATAGTTCAGGGTACTGGGTGGAGGCTAGTAACAGTGACTATAGTTCAGGGCAGGGTACTGGGTGAGACTAGTAACAGTGACTATAGTTCAGGGTACTGGGGGGAGACTAGTAACAGTGACTATAGTTCAGGGTACTGGGTGGAGGCTAGTAACAGTGACTATAGTTCAGGGTACTGGGTGGAGGCTAGTAACAGTGACTATAGTTCAGGGCAGGGTACTGGGGGGAGGCTAGTAACAGTGACTATAGTTCAGGGTACTGGGGGGAGACTATTAACAGTGACAATAGTTCAGGGCAGGGTACTGGGGGGAGGCTAGTAACAGTGACTATAGTTCAGGGTACTGGGGGGAGGCTAGTAACCGTGACTATAGTTCAGGGCAGGGTACTGGGGGGAGACTAGTAACAGTGACTATAGTTCAGGGCAGGGTACTGGGGGAGACTAGTAACAGTGACTATAGTTCAGGGCAGGGTACTGGGGGAGGCTAGTAACAGTGACTATAGTTCAGGGTACTGGGGGGAGACTTGTAACAGTGACTATAGTTCAGGGTACTGGGGGAGACTAGTAACAGTGACTATAGTTCAGGGTACTGGGTGGAGGCTAGTATCAGTGACTATAGTTCAGGGTACTGGGGGAGTCTAGTAACAGTGACTATAGTTCAGGGTACTGGGGGGAGGCTAGTAACAGTGACTATAGTTCAGGGTACTGGGGGAGGCTAGTAACAGTGACTATAGTTCAGGGTACTGGGGGGAGACTAGTAACAGTGACTATAGTTCAGGGCAGGGTACTGGGGCGAGACTAGTAACAGTGACTATAGTTCAGGGTACTGGGGGAGACTAGTAACAGTGACTATAGTTCAGGGTACTGGGGAGACTAGTAACAGTGACTATAGTTCAGGGTACTGGGGGGAGGCTAGTAACAGTGACTATAGTTCAGGGTACTGGGGGGAGACTAGTAACAGTGACTATAGTTCAGGGTACTGGGGGGAGGCTAGTAACAGTGACTATAGTTCAGGGTACTGGGGGGAGGCTAGTAACAGTGACTATAGTTCAGGGTACTGGGGGAGACTAGTAACAGTATCAGCGAGGCGGAGGTGTTGTTGCCTGGGGGGGCATCGTCCGTGGATCTATTGGGGGTGATGTGCAAATTGTAGTGGGTGTCGGGTAAGGTAGAGTTGATATGATCCTTGACTAGTCTCTCAAAGTCATTTAGTTCAGTGCTACGGGGCGATAGTCATTTAGTTCAGTGCTACGGGGCGATAGTCATTTAGTTCAGTGCTACGGGGCGATAGTCATTTAGTTCAGTGCTACGGGGGCGATAGTCATTTAGTTCAGTGCTACGGGGCGATAGTCATTTAGTTCAGTGCTACGGGGGCGATAGTCATTTAGTTCAGTGCTACGGGCGATAGTCATTTAGTTCAGTGCTACGGGCGATAGTCATTTAGTTCAGTGCTACGGGGCGATAGTCATTTAGTTCAGTGCTACGGGGCCATAGTCATTTAGTTCAGTGCTACGGGGCGATAGTCATTTAGTTCAGTGCTACGGGCGATAGTCATTTAGTTCAGTGCTACGGGGCGATAGTCATTTAGTTCAGTGCTACGGGCGATAGTCATTTAGTTCAGTGCTACGGGGGCGATAGTCATTTAGTTCAGTGCTACGGGGCGATAGTCATTTAGTTCAGTGCTACGGGGGCGATAGTCATTTAGTTCAGTGCTACGGGGCGATAGTCATTTAGTTCAGTGCTACGGGGCGATAGTCATTTAGTTCAGTGCTACGGGGCGATAGTCATTTAGTTCAGTGCTACGGGGCGATAGTCATTTAGTTCAGTGCTACGGGGCGATAGTCATTTAGTTCAGTGCTACGGGGCGATAGTCATTTAGTTCAGTGCTACGGGGCGATAGTCATTTAGTTCAGTGCTACAGGGCGATAGTCATTTAGTTCAGTGCTACGGGGCGAGAGTCATTTAGTTCAGTGCTACGGGGGCGATAGTCATTTAGTTCAGTGCTACGGGGCGAGAGTCATTTAGTTCAGTGCTACGGGGGCGATAGTCATTTAGTTCAGTTACCTTCGCTTTCTTTGGAATAGGAGCAATGGTGGCCATCTTGAAGCAAGTGGGGACAGCAGACTGGGATAGGCAGAGATTCAATATGTCCGTAAACACTCCAGCCAGCTGGTCTGCACATACCAATTTGGTCCTGGTCTGAAGTAGTGTCCTATAGAGGGGTGTTGGGTGCCATTGGGTCCTGGTCTGAAGTAGTGTCCTATAGAGGGTTGTTGGGTGCCATTGGGTCCTGGTCAAGAAGTAGTGTCTATACAGGGTTGTTGGGTGCCATTGGGTCTGGTCAAGTAGTGTCTATGGGGTTGTTGGGTGCCATTGGGTCCTGGGCAGAAGTAGTGTCCTATCCAGGGTTGTTGAGTGCCATTGGAGCCTGGTCAGGCGAGTGTCCTATAGAGGGTTGTTGGGTGCCATTGGGTCCTGGTCGAAGTAGTGTCCTATACAGGGTTGTTGGGTGCCATTGGGTCCTGGTCAGAAGTAGTGTCCTATACAGGGTTGTTGGGTGCCATTGGGTCTGGTCAGAAGTAGTGTCCTATACAGGGTTGTTGGGTGCCATTGGGTCCTGGTCAAGTAGTGGCCCCAGAGGGTGTTGGGTGCTCATTAGGTCCTGGTCTGAAAGTAGTGTCCTATAGACAGGGTTGTTGGGTGCCATTGGGTCCTGGTCAGGCATACTATGCAGGGGTGTTGGGTGCCATTGGGTCCTGGTCAGAAGTAGTGTCCTATACAGACAGGGGTGTTGGGTGCCATTGGGTCCTGGTCTGAAGTAGTGTACTATGCAGGGGTGTTGGGTGTCATTGGGTCCTGGTCAGAAGTAGTGTCCTATGCAGGGGTGTTGGGTGCCATTGGGTCCTGGTCAGAAGTAGTGTCCTATACAGACAGGGGTGTTGGGTGCCATTGGGTCCTGGTCTGAAGTAGTGTACTATGCAGGGTGTTGGGTGCCATTGGGTCCTGGTCTGAAGTAGTGTCCTATAGAGGGTTGTTGGGTGCCATTGGGTCCTGGTCAGAAGTAGTGTCCTATAGAGGGTTGTTGGGTGCCATTGGGTCCTGGTCAGAAGTAGTGTCCTATAGAGGGTTGTTGGGTGCCATTGGGTCCTGGTCAGAAGTAGTGTCCTATAGAGGGTTGTTGGGTGCCATTGGGTCCTGGTCTGAAGTAGTGTCCTATAGAGGGTTGTTGGGTGCCATTGGGTCCTGGTCAGAAGTAGTGTCCTATAGAGGGTTGTTGGGTGCCATTGGGTCCTGGTCAGAAGTAGTGTCCTATAGAGGGTTGTTGGGTGCCATTGGGTCCTGGTCAGAAGTAGTGTCCTATACAGGGTTGTTGGGTGCCATTGGGTCCTGGTCTGAAGTAGTGTCCTATAGAGGGTTGTTGGGTGCCATTGGGTCCTGGTCAGAAGTAGTGTCCTATACAGGGTTGTTGGGTGCCATTGGGTCCTGGTCTGAAGTAGTGTCCTATAGAGGGTTGTTGGGTGCCATTAGGTCCTGGTCTGAAGTAGTGTCCTATAGAGGGTTGTTGGGTGCCATTGGGTCCTGGTCAGAAGTAGTGTCCTATACAGGGTTGTTGGG
Source organism: Oncorhynchus keta (assembly GCF_023373465.1). Taxonomy (NCBI): domain Eukaryota; kingdom Metazoa; phylum Chordata; class Actinopteri; order Salmoniformes; family Salmonidae; genus Oncorhynchus; species Oncorhynchus keta. The sequence goes on along the minus strand of NW_026285131.1, from coordinate 30,846 downwards.
TGCCATTGGGTCCTGGTCAGAAGTAGTGTCCTATATAGGGTTGTTGGGTGCCATTGGGTCCTGGTCAGAAGTAGTGTCCTATACAGGGTTGTTGGGTGCCATTGGGTCCTGGTTGAAGTGGTTCTCAAAATAATGATGATAGGAATGTTGTATTATATTACTGATAAACGGTTTCACACTCAAACACCAAGTGAACATCGTTCTTATTACATCAGTGTAACCCTCTCCCTCCCTCCCTCCTCCTCCCTCCCACTCCCTCCCTCCCTCCTCCCTCCCTCCCTCCCTCCCTCCCTCCCTCCCTCTTCCCACCTCCTCTCTCTCTCTCTCCTGGTCTATAATCTCCCTCTTCCACCCTCTCTCCTGGTCAGAAGTAGTGTCCCTACTTGTTAGGTGCCATTGGGTCCTGGCAGAAGGTCCTATCCAGGGCTGGGGTTGTTGGGTGCCATTGGGTCCTGGTCAGAAGTCTGTCCTATAAGAGAGGGCTGTTAGGTGCCATTGGAGTCCTGGTCTCTGTCCTATCTCTCTCTGCCTCTCCTGGGCTCTCTCTCTCTCTCTGCCTTAGTCCTGGTCAGAAGTAGTCCTCTTTACAGACAGGGCTCTCTCTCTCTGGGCTCTCTCTCTCTCTCTCCTCTCTCTCTCTCTGTTCTGCCCCCCTCCTCCCTCTGAAGTCCACCTCCTCTCTCTCTCTCTCTCTCTCTCTCTCTCTCTCTCTCTCTCTCTCTCTCTCCTCTCTCTCTCTCTCTCTCTGCCTCTCTCTCTCTCTCTCTCTCTCTCTCTCTCTCCTCTCTCCCTCCCTCCTCCTCCCTCCCTCCCTCCCTCCCTCCCTCTCTCTCCCTCCCTCCCTCCCTCCCTCCCCTCCCTCCCTCTCTCTCCCTCTTCTACCTCCTCTCTCTCTTCTCCTCTCCTCCTTCCTACCTCTCTCTCTCTCTCTCTCTCTCTCTCTCTCTCTCTCTCTCCTCCCTCCTCCCTCCCTCCCTCCCTCCTCCTCCCTCCCTCCCTCCTCCCTCCCTCCCTCCCTCCCTCCCTCCTCCTCCCCTCTCTTCCCTCCCTCCCTCCCTCCCTCCTCCCTCCCTCCCTCCCTCCTCTCTCCCTCCTCTCTCTCTCCTCTCTCACCTCCCTCTCTCCTTCTCTCCTCCCTCCTCTCCCCTTTCCTACCTCCTCTCTCTCTCCCTCCCTCTCTCCCTCTCTCCCTCCCTCCCTCCCCTCCCCTCCTCCTCCCTCCCTCCTCCCTCTCCCTCCTCCTCCCTCTCTCCTCTTCCTACCTCCTCTCTCTCTCTCTCTCCCTTTCTCTCTCTCTCTCTCTCTCTCTCTCTCTCTCTCTCTCTCTCTCTCCTCTCTCTCTCTCTCTCTCTCTCTCTCTCCCCAGGCACCTTCTGTATAATCTCTCTCTGTACCTGCGTGGCGGGGATCAACTCTCGAGCTGTCCCGTTATCCTCGCTATCTGTACGGCCTGCCGGACGGCATCGGCCACGGCTACGGCTGGTCTATGTTCTGCGCCTGGGGAGGTCTGGGGCTCACCTCATCGCTGGTTTCTTCTGTACCCTGGCTCCCTCCCGTCCAGCCCATCCCTCGATCCACCTGCCCCAAGTCGAGGCAGGAGAACGGGACGGTCTGCGAGGGACTGGGGATGGAGGATAGAGGGACTGGAGGTCCAGTCCTAGATAGATAGCTGACTACACCTTTAACCACACAGGACAGCCGTAACAAAAGAGAATTTAACAAACAAAAAATGTAACAATGAGTTGACAAATCCATGCATTCATTTAATGAACCATTTTCCTGGCCACTTAAAGACAATGTTTTGTTTTTTCTTTGTTTAAAGTGTGTGTGTGTATAAACATGTTTAAAGTGTGTGTGTGTGTGTATAAACATGATCTGGTTTCTTGAAAAACAATTGTTGTGTTTTTTTAAACACACGAACTGACAGAAAAATCTAATCATCGATCTGAAGTTGTGCTGGAGGGGGGTTTGTAGTCGGGGAGCGGATGTTGTGATGCTTGAAATGGATGTACCATGAAACGGCCTTCTGGGAGTGAACGAGAGGAACCTTTCAGTAATGGACGATGACAGACGGAAGGACAACAAGGGATGGTAGTGACAACAACGGGGGACATATTGGACATTACACTTTTCAGCAGGAACATTAAGTCTGAACCTCAGAGGAAGTCATCATGGTGACCAGCCTCTACCCCTTCCACAACAAGGGATGGGAGTTACAAGAACAACAGTCTGAACCTCAGAGGAACTAACTCATCATGGTGACCAGCCTCACAACAAGGAGAATAACTGAAACTCTGTTGATGCTGAGGGGAGGACGGCTCATCATAATGGCTTGAACGGCGCAAATGGAACGGAATCAAACACATGGAAACCATGGAAACCAAACCATTCAAACACATGGAAACCATGGAAACCAAACCATTCAAACACATGGAAACCATGGAAACCAAACCATTCAAACCTATGGAAACCAAACCATTCAAACACATGGAGACCATGGAAACCAAACCATTCAAACACATGGAAACCATGGAAACCAAACCATTCAAACACATGGAAACCAAACCATTCAAACACATGGAAACCATGGAAACATGTGTTTGATACCATTCCACCTATTTCCTCTCTCAAGCCATTTACCACCCAACCCGTCCTCCCCAATTAAGGTGCCACCAACCTCCTGTGTCGAAGAGGGTTAAATCAACACTAACGGAGAGGGGTCAAAGGTTGGAGTATTATAAAGAGTACATCCTGTTCTAAAGAGACACCTCAGCTTGTTGGAGACTTCCGATTGGACTAGCTGTGTGTTCCTCAGATCTACTCTGGGTCATTGGGTTAGCTGTGTGTTCCTCAGATCTACTCTGGGTCATTGGACTAGCTGTGTGTTCCTCAGATCTACTCTGGGTCATTGGACTAGCTGTGTGTTCCTCAGATCTACTCTGGGTCATTGGGCTAGCTGTGTATTCCTCAGATCTACTCTGGGTCATTGGGCTAGCTGTGTGTTCCTCAGATCTACTCTGGGTCATTGGACTAGCTGTGTGTTCCTCAGATCTACTCTGGGTCATTGGGCTAGCTGTGTGTTCCTCAGATCTACTCTGGGTCATTAAATAGCTTTGTGTTCCTCAGATCTACTCTGGGTCATTGGGCTAGCTGTGTGATCCTCAGATCTACTCTGGGTCAATGGACTAGCTGTGTGTTCCTCAGATCTACTCTGGGTCATTGGGCTAGCTGTGTGTTCCTCAGATCTATACTGGGTCATTGGGCTAGCTGTGTGTTCCTCAGATCTACTCTGGGTCATTGGGCTAGCTGTGTTTCCTCAGATCTACTCTGGGTCATTGAGCTAGCTGTGTGTTCCTCAGATCTACTCTGGGTCATTGGGCTAGCTGTGTGTTCCTCAGATCTACTCTGGGTCATTGGGCTAGCTGTGTGTTCCTCAGATCTACTCTGGGTCATTGGGCTAGCTGTGTGTTCCTCAGATCTACTCTGGGTCATTGGGCTAGCTGTGTGTTCCCTCAGATCTACTCTGTGTCATGGGCTAGCTGTGTGTTCCTCAGATCTACTCTGGGTCAATGGGCTAGCTGTGTGTTCCTCAGATCTACTCTGGGTCATTGGGCTAGCTGTGTGTTCCTCAGATCTACTCTGGTCATTGGGCTAGCTGTGTGTTCCTCAGATCTACTCTGGGTCATTGGGCTAGCTGTGTGTTCCTCAGATCTACTCTGGGGTCATTGGGCTAGAAGGTGTGTTCTCAGATCTACTCTGGTCATTGGGCTAGCTGTGTGTTCCTCAGATCTACTCTGGGTCATTGGACTAGCTGTGTTTCCTCAGATCTACTCTGGGTCATTGGGCTAGCTGTGTGTTCCTCAGATCTACTCTGGGTCATTGGACTAGCTGTGGGAAGAATGGCACATCACACGATACAGGCTCTCTGGAGTATCTCTACTGTTGTACAAAACGACAGAATCATCCTTCCAGAGAAATTACAGTCAGGAAATGCCATGTTGGAGCATTGTCATGCCCACCAGGGCATCCCAAATGGCTCCCGATTCCCTCTGGTCCCTAGTCAACAGTAGTACAGTGCACTGGACAGGGAATAGGGTGCCACCGTCCCAAATGGCTCCCGATTCCTCTGGTCCCTAGTCAACAGTAGTACAGTGCACTGGACGGGAATAGGTGCCAGTAGATCCCAATGGCTCCCGATTCCCTCTGGTCCCTAGTCAACAGTAGTACAGTGCACTGGACAGGGAATAGGGTGCCAATCGTCCCAAATGGCTCCCGATTCCTCTGGTCCCTAGTCAACAGTAGTGCACTGGACAGGGAATAGGGTGCCAATCGTCCCAAATGGCTCCCGATTCCCTCTGGTCCCTAGTCAACAGTAGTACTGGACAGGAATAGGTGCCAATCGTCCCAAATGGCTCCCGATTCCTCTGGTCCCTAGTCAACAGTAGTGCACTGGACAGGGAATAGGGTGCCAATCGTCCCAAATGGCTCCCTGATTCCCTCTGGTCCCTAGTCAACAGTAGTGCACTGGACAGGGAATAGGGGTGCCAATCGTCCCAAATGGCTCCCGATTCCTCTGGTCCCTAGTCAACAGTAGTGCACTGGACAGGGAATAGGGTGCCACCGTCCCAAATGGCTCCATTCCCTGGTCCCTAGTCAACAGTAGTGCACTGGACAGGAATAGGGCGCCAATGGAGACACATACCCATTTCTTCAAGCCCGTCTATCCTCAATCATCTAACATTTTATACATTCATTCCTTTTTCTTTGTATCGTCCTGAAACCCATCCTGAATGAACTGTGTGTTGGACTGAAACCCATCCTGAATGAACTGTGTGTTGGACTGAAACCCATCCTGAATGAACTGTGTGTTGGACTGAAACCCATCCTGAATGAACTGTGTGTTGGACTGAAACCCATCCTGAATGAACTGTGTGTTGTACTGAAACCCATCCTGAATGAACTGTGTGTTGTACTGAAACCCATCCTGAATGAACTGTGTGTTGTACTGAAACCCATCCTGAATTAACTGTGTGTTGTACTGAAACCCATCCTGAATGAACTGTGTGTTGTACTGAAACCCATCCTGAATGAACTGTGTGTTGTACTGAAACCCATCCTGAATGAACTGTGTGTTGTACTGAAACCCATCCTGAATGAACTGTGTGTTGGACTGAAACCCATCCTGAATGAACTGTGTGTTGGACTGAAACCCATCCTGAATGAACTGTGTGTTGTACTGAAACCCATCCTGAATGAACTGTGTGTTGGACTGAAACCCATCCTGAATGAACTGTGTGTTGGACTGAAACCCATCCTGAATGAACTGTGTGTTGTACTGAAACCCATCCTGAATGAACTGTGTTGGACTGAAACCCATCCTGAATGAACTGTGTGTTGTACTGAAACCCATCCTGAATGAACTGTGTGTTGTACTGAAACCCATCCTGAATGAACTGTGTGTTGGACTGAAACCCATCCTGAATGAATGAACTGTGTGTTGTACTGAAACCCATCCTGAATTAACTGTGTGTTGTACTGAAACCCATCCTGAATGAACTGTGTGTTGTACTGAAACCCTGTACACCGCTCAAAAAATAAAGGGAACACTAAAATAACACATCCTAGATCTGAATGAATGAAATATTCTTATTAATACTTTTTCTTTACATAGTTGAATGTGCTGACAACAAAATCACACAAAAATTATCAATGGAAATCAAATTTATCAACCCATGGAGGTCTGGATTTGGAGTCACTGTCAAAATTAAAGTGGAAAACCACACTACAGGCTGATCCAACTTTGAATGTCCTTGAAACAAGTCAAAATGAGGCTCAGTAGTGTTGTACCTCCCATCCTGTATGACTGTCCCTACAACACCCATGCTCCTGATGAGGTGGCTGATGGTCTCTGAGGATCTCCTCCCAGACCTGGACTAAAGCATCCGCCAACTCCTGGACAGTCTGTCCTGGTGCAACGTGGCGTTGGTGGATGGAGCGAGACATGATGTCCCAGATGTGCTCAATTGGATTCAGGTCTGGGGAACAGGCGGTCCATAGCATCAATGCCTCCTCTTGCAGGAACTGCTGACACACCCAGCCACATGAGGTCTAGCATTGTCTTGCATTAGGAGGAACCCAGGGCCATCCACAGCATATGGTCTCACAAGGGGGACTGAGGATCCATCTGGTACCTAATGGCAGTCAGGCTACCCCATGGCGAGCACATGGAGGGCTGTGAGACCCCCAAAGAAATGCCACCCCACACCATGACTTACCCACCGCCAAACCAGTCATGCTGAGGATGTTGCAGGCAGCAGAACGTTCTCCATCGTCTGAAGACTCTGTCACGGACTGTCACGTTCTCAGTGTCAACTGTGCTTTCATCTGAGAAGAGCACAGGGCACCAGTGGCGAATTTGCCAATCTTGGTGTTCTCTGGCAAATGCCAAACATCCTGCACGGTGTTGGGCTGTAAGCACAACCCCCACCTGTGGACGTGGGCCCTCATACCACCCTCATTGAGTCTGTTTCTGACTGTTTGAGCAGACACATGCACATTTGTAGCCTGTTGGGGGTCATTTTTGCAGGGCTCTGGCAGTGCCCTCCTCCTCCTCCTTGCACAAAGGCGGAGGTAGCGGTCCTGCTGCTGGGCCTCCTCCACGTCTCCTGATGTACTGGCCTGTCTCCTGGTAGTGCCTTCCATGCTCTGGACACTACGCTGACAGACACAGCAAACCTTCTTGCCACAGCTCGCATTGATGTGCCATTCTGGATGAGCTGCACTACCTGAGCCACTTGTGTGAGTTGTAGATTCCGTCTCATGCTACCACTAGAGTGGAAAACACACTACAGCATTCAAAAGTGACCAAAACATCAGCCAGGAAGCATAGGAACTGAGAAGTGGTCTGTGGCCACCACCTGCAGAACAACTCCTTTATTGGGGGTGTCTTGCTAATTGCCTATAATTTCCACCTGTTGTCTATTCCATTTGCACAACAGCATGTGAAATGTATTGTCAATCAGTGTTGCTTCCTAAGTGGACAGTTTGATTTCACAGAAGTGTGATTGACTTGGAGTTACATTGTGTTGTTTAAGTGTTACCTTGATTTTTTTGGATCAGTGTATTATTAATATAAACCAATATTACCCTGGTTCTGTTCTGTCATCTGATTAAACAATATCACCCTGGTTCTGTTTTGTCATCTGTTTAAACAATATTACCCTGGTTCTGTCCTGTCATCTGTTTGAGAGGACAACCATTACCCTGGTTCTGTCCTGTCATCTGTTTGGGAGGACAATATTACCCTGGTTCTGTCCTGTCATCTGTTTAAACAATATTACCCTGGTTCTGTCCTGTCATCTGTTTGAGAGGACAATATTACCTGGTTCTGTCCTGTCATCTGTTTAAACAATATTACCATCTGTTTGAAACAATATTACCCTGGTTCTGTCCTGTCATCTGTTTAAACAATATTACCCTGGTTCTGTTCTGTCATCTGTTTGAGAGGACAATATTACCCTGGTTCTGTCCTGTCATCTGTTTGAGAGGACAATATCACCTGGTTCTGTCCTGTCATCTGTTTGGGAGGACAATATTACCTGGTTCTGTTCTGTCATCTGATTAAACAATATTACCCTGGTTCTGTTCTGTCATCTGTTTAAACAATATTACCCTGGTTCTGGCCTGTCATCTGTTTGGGAGGACAATATCACCCTGGTTCTGTCCTGTCATCTGATTAAACAATATCACCCTGGTTCTGGCCTGTCATCTGTTTAAACACATTTTACCCTGTTCTGGCCTGTCATTTTGTTTAAACAATATTACCCTGGTTCTGTCCTGTCATCTGATTAAAAAGGCAATATCACCCTGGTTCTGGGCCTCCATCTGTTTAAACAATATCTCCCTGGTTCTGGCCTGTCATTTGTTTAAACAATATTACCTCTGGTTCTGTCCTGTCATCTGATTAAACAATATCACCCTGGTTCTGTTCTGTCATCTGTCATCTGGTTCTGTTCTGGATCTGAAACAATATTACCTGGTTCTGTCCTGTCATCTGTTTAAGTTGACAATATTACCCTGGTTCTGGCCTGTCATCTGTTTGAGAGGACAATATCACCCAGGTTCTGTCCTGTCATCTGTTTAAACAATATTACCCTGGTTCTGAAGTCATCTGTTTAAACAATATTACCCTGGTTCTGTTCTGTCATCTGTTTGAGAGGACAACTACCCTGGTTCTGTTCTGTCATCTGTTTAAACAATATTACCCTGGTTCTGTTCTGTCATCTGTTTAAACAATATTACCCTGGTTCTGTCCTGTCATCTGTTTAAACAATATTACCCTGGTTCTGTCCTGTCATCTGTTTGAGAGGACAATATTACCCTGGTTCTGTCCTGTCATCTGATTAAACAATATCACCCTGGTTCTGTTCTGTCATCTGTTTAAACAATATTACCCTGGTTCTGTTCTGTCATCTGTTTAAACAATATTACCTGGTTCTGTCCTGTCATCTGTTTAAACAATATTACCCTGGTTCTGGCCTGTCATCTGTTTGAGAGGACAATATTACCCTGGTTCTGTCCTGTCATCTGTTTAAACAATATTACTGTTCTGTCCTGTCATCTGTTTAAACAATATTACCCTGGTTCTGTCCTGTCATCTGTTTAAACAATATTACCCTGGTTCTGTTCCTGTCATCTGTTTAAACAATATTACCCTGGTTCTGTTCTGTCATCTGTTTAAACAATATTACCCTGGTTCTGTTCTGTCATCTGTTTAAACAATATTACCCTGGTTCTGTCCTGTCATCTGTTTGAGAGGACAATATTACCCTGGTTCTGTCCTGTCATCTGTTTAAACAATATTACCCTGGTTCTGGCCTGTCATCTGTTTAAACAATATTACCCCTGGTTCTGGCCTGTCATCTGTTTAAACAATATTACCCTGGTTCTGTTCTGTCATCTGTTTAAACAATATTACCCTGGTTCTGTTCTGTCATCTGTTTAAACAATATTACCCTGGTTCTGGCCTGTCATCTGTTTGAGAACAATATTACCCTGGTTCTGTTCTGTCATCTGTTTAAACAATATTACCCTGGTTCTGTCCTGTCATCTGTTTGAGAGGACAATATCACCCTGGTTCTGGCCTGTCATCTGTTTGAGAGGACAATATTACCCTGGTTCTGTTCTGTCATCTGTTTAAACAATATTACCCTGGTTCTGTCCTGTCATCTGTTTGAGAGGACAATATTACCCTGGTTCTGTCTGTCATCTGTTTGAAACAATATTACCCTGGTTCTGTTCTGTCATCTGTTTAAACAATATTACCCTGTTCTGTCCTGTCATCTGATTAAACAATATTACCCTGGTTCTGTTCTGTCATCTGTTTAAACAATATTACCCTGGTTCTGTTCTGTCATCTGTTTAAACAATATCACCCTGGTTCTGTTCTGTCATCTGTTTGGGAGGACAATATTACCCTGGTTCTGTTCTGTCATCTGTTTGGGAGGACAATATTACCCTGGTTCTGTCCTGTCATCTGTTTGAAACAATATTACCCTGGTTCTGTTCTGTCATCTGTTTGAGAGGACAATATTACCCTGGTTCTGTCCTGTCATCTGTTTAAACAATATTACCCTGGTTCTGGCCTGTCATCTGATTAAACAATATTACCCTGGTTCTGTTCTGTCATCTGTTTGAGAGGACAATATTACCCTGGTTCTGTGTCCTGTCATCTGTTTGAGAGGACAATATTACCCTGGTTCTGGCCTGTCATCTGTTTGAGAGGACAATATTACCCTGGTTCTGTCCTGTCATCTGTTTGAGAGGACAATATTACCCTGGTTCTGTCCTGTCATCTGTTTGAGAGGACAATATTACCCTGGTTCTGTCCTGTCATCTGTTTGAGAGGACAATATTACCCTGGTTCTGTCCTGTCATCTGTTTGAGAGGACAATATTACCCTGGTTCTGTCCTGTCATCTGTTTGGGAGGACAATATTACCCTGGTTCTGTCCTGTCATCTGTTTGAGAGGACAATATTACCCTGGTTCCGTCCTGTCATCTGTTTGGGAGGACAATATTACCGTGGTTCTGTTCTGTCATCTGTTTGAACAATATTACCCTGGTTCTGGCCTGTCATCTGTTTGAGAGGACAATATTACCGTGGTTCTGTTCTGTCATCTGTTTGGGAGGACAATATTACCCTGGTTCTGGCCTGTCATCTGTTTGAGAGGACAATATTACCCTGGTTCTGTTCTGTCATCTGTTTAAACAATATTACCCTGGTTCTGTCCTGTCATCTGTTTGGGAGGACAATATTACCCTGGTTCTGTCCTGTCATCTGTTTGAGAGGACAATATTACCCTGGTTCTGTTCTGTCATCTGTTTGAGAGGACAATATTACCCTGGTTCTGTTCTGTCATCTGTTTAAACAATATTACCCTGGTTCTGGCCTGTCATCTGTTTAAACAATATTACCCTGGTTCTGTCCTGTCATCTGTTTAAACAATATTACCCTGGTTCTGTTCTGTCATCTGTTTAAACAATATTACCCTGGTTCTGTTCTGTCATCTGTTTAAACAATATTACCCTGGTTCTGTCTGTCATCTGTTTAAACAATATTACCCTGGTTCTGTCCTGTCATCTGTTTAAACAATATTACCCTGGTTCTGTCCTGTCATCTGATTAAACAATATTACCCTGGTTCTGTCCTGTCATCTGTTTAGAGGACAATATTACCCTGGTTCTGTCCTGTCATCTGTTTGAGAGGACAATATCACCCTGGTTCTGGCCTGTCATCTGTTTGAGAGGACAATATTACCCTGGTTCTGTCCTGTCATCTGATTAAACAATATTACCCTGGTTCTGGCCTGTCATCTGTTTGGGAGGACAATATCACCCTGGTTCTGTCCTGTCATCTGTTTAAACAATATTACCCTGGTTCTGTTCTGTCATCTGTTTAAACAATATTACCCTGGTTCTGTTCTGTCATCTGTTTAAACAATATTACCCTGGTTCTGTCCTGTCATCTGATTAAACAATATTACCCTGGTTCTGTTCTGTCATCTGTTTAAACAATATTACCCTGGTTCTGTCCTGTCATCTGTTTGGGAGGACAATATTACCCTGGTTCTGGGCTGTCATCTGTTTGAAACAATATTACCCTGGTTCTGTTCTGTCATCTGTTTGAGAGGACAATATTACCCTGGTTCTGTCCTGTCATCTGTTTAAACAATATTACCCTGGTTCTGTTCTGTCATCTGTTTGAGAGGACAATATTACCCTGGTTCTGTCCTGTCATCTGTTTAAACAATATGACCCTGGTTCTGTTCTGTCATCTGTTTGAGAGGACAATATTACCCTGGTTCTGTTCTGTCATCTGTTTGAGAGGACAATATTACCCTGGTTCTGTCCTGTCATCTGTTTGGGAGGACAATATTACCCTGGTTCTGGCCTGTCATCTGTTTGAGAGGACAATATTACCCTGGTTCTGTCCTGTCATCTGTTTGGGAGGACAATATTACCCTGGTTCTGTCCTGTCATCTGTTTGAGAGGACAATATTACCCTGGTTCTGGCCTGTCATCTGTTTGAGAGGACAATATTACCCTGGTTCTGTCCTGTCATCTGTTTGGGAGGACAATATTACCCTGGTTCTGGCCTGTCATCTGTTTGAGAGGACAATATTACCCTGGTTCTGTCCTGTCATCTGTTTTGGAGGACAATATTACCCTGGTTCTGTCCTGTCATCTGTTTGAGAGGACAATATTACCCTGGTTCTGGCCTGTCATCTGTTTGGGAGGACAATATTACCCTGGTTATGTCCTGTCATCTGTTTGGGAGGACAATATTACCCCTGGTTCTGTCCTGTCATCTGTTTAAACAATATTACCCTGGTTCTGTCCTGTCATCTGTTTGGGAGGACAATATTACCCTGGTTCTGTCCTGTCATCTGTTTGGGAGGACAATATTACCCTGGTTCTGTTCTGTCATCTGTTTGAGAGGACAATATTACCCTGGTTCTGTCCTGTCATCTGTTTGGGAGGACAATATTACCCTGGTTCTGTCCTGTCATCTGTTTGGGAGGACAATATTACCCTGGTTCTGTCCTGTCATCTGTTTGGGAGGACAATATTACCCTGGTTCTGGCCTGTCATCTGTTTGGGAGGACAATATTACCCTGGTTCTGTCCTGTCATCTGTTTTGGAGGACAATATTACCTTGGTTCTGGCCTGTCATCTGTTTGAGAGGACAATATTACCCTGGTTCTGTCCTGTCATCTGTTTGGGAGGACAATATTACCCTGGTTCTGTCCTGTCATCTGTTTGGCAGGACAATATTACCTTTGTTCTGTCCTGTCATCTGTTTGAGAGGACAATATTACCCTGGTTCTGTCCTGTCATCTGTTTAAACAATATTACCCTGGTTCTGTCCTGTCATCTGTTTAAACAATATTACCCTGGTTCTGTCCTGTCATCTGTTTTGGAGGACAATATTACCCTGGTTCTGTCCTGTCATCTGTTTGGGAGGACAATATTACCCTGGTTCTGGCCTGTCATCTGTTTGGGAGGACAATATTACCCTGGTTCTGTTCTGTCATCTGTTTAAACAATATTACCCTGGTTCTGGCCTGTCATCTGTTTGAGAGGACAATATTACCCTGGTTCTGTCCTGTCATCTGTTTGAGAGGACAATATTACCCTGGTTCTGGCCTGTCATCTGTTTGGGAGGACTTTCAAAATTGTATTGTTGCTCTCTGCCTTGGGGTTTTACTACTGAGCAGATTATATTTAGATCTCGAGGACAACCGGTGAAAGATGTCGAGGACAGGTGGCCAGCTTCAGGTCATCCCACAAGCTTCTAAAGATGGAGGACAAAAGGCTCAGCCTATCAAAGGCAGAGAACTCAGCCATTCTCTTTCTGTCTGGAGGTTTGTCACAACATCATATCACTTTTGATCATGAAGGACTGTCATTCATAAACAAATACAGATGTAAACAATTAAATGTAAAGTCATGTCTAATCCCAGTGGTGTAAAGTACTTAAGTAAAAATACTTTGAAATACTACTTAAGTCATTTTTTTTGGGGGATCTGTACTTTACTATTTATATTGTTTATAACTTTGACTTCACTACATTCAAAGGCAATAATGTGCTTTTTACTTCCATCATTTTCCCTACTGACACCTAAAAGTGCTCCCCGGTCATCCCTACTGTTACATTTTGAATGCTTATCAGTGCTTAACAGAGAACATCCCTGGTCATCCCTACTGCCTCTGATCTGGCAGGACTCACTAAACAGAGAACATCCCTGGTCATCTCTACTGCCTCTGATCTGGTGGACTCACTAAACAGAGAACATCCCTGGTCATCCCTACTGCCTCTGATCTGGCAGACTCACTAAACAGAGAACATCCCTGGTCCTCCCTACTGCCTCTGATCTGGAGGACTCACTAAACAGAGAACATGCCTGGTCATCCCTACTGCCTCTGATCTGGAGGACTCACTAAACAGAGAACATCCCTGGTCATCCCTACTGCCTCTGATCTGGAGGACTCACTAAACAGAGAACATCCCTGGTCATCCCTACTGCCTCTGATCTGGAGGACTCACTAAACAGAGAACATCCCTGGTCATCCCTACTGCCCTGATCTGGTGGACTCACTAAACAGAGAACATCCCTGGTCATCCCTACTGCCACTGATCTGGAGGACTCACTAAACAGAGAACATCCCTGGTCATCCCTATGCATTGTGTGTGAAGTGTCAGAGCCCTGGCTATCCGTAAATGTAAAAAATAAAATTAAAATAAAAATGATGCCTTCTGCTTTAATTAATATAAGACATTAGTTAATAAGAAATTAGAAATTATTTACACTTTTACTGTTAAAACGTAAGTATATTTTAGCACTTACGTTGACTTTTGATACTTAATAAGTACATTTAAAACCAGATACTTTTAGACTTTTAACTCAAGGCGTATTTTACTGGGTGACTTTCCTTTAACTTGAGTCATTTTCTATTAAGGCAGATCTCTACTTTTACTACAGTTTGACAATTGGGTACATTTTTCCACCACTGTCATGGTGCTCATTTAGGGCTGAAGTCGATCCATTTCGTGGAATATCCGTGTTCAATAAAAATGTAAAGGTCATTTCCTGATTGAGCTGACATATGCAGCGTTTACCGTGAATGTCGTCTCTGCTAACGAGGGAACGTTGCTTTTAAATGTCAATCTAGCTATAAACGCAGATATTCCGCGATACTTTTGGAAACAGGATCCGGCCTTTAAAGCTGCAATCAGCAGTTAAAACATTACGTAACCTTCCCTGTTTCAGTTAAACATTAATAAGTAACCTTCCCTGTTTCAGTAAAACATTAAGTAACCTTCCCTGTTTCAGTAAAACATTAAGTAACCTTCCCTGTTTCAGTAAAACATTAAGTAACCTTCCCTGTTTCAGTTAAACATTAATAAGTAACCTTCCCTGTTTCAGTAAAACATTAAGTAACCTTCCCTGTTTCAGTTAAACATTAATAAGTAACCTTCCCTGTTTCAGTAAAACATTAAGTAACCTTCCCTGTTTCAGTAAAACATTAAGTAACCTTCCCTGTTTCAGTAAAACATTAACCTTCCTGTAACCTTCCCTTCCTGTTTCAGTTAAACATTAATAAGTAACCTTCCCTGTTTCAGTAAAACATTAAGTAACCTTCCCTGTTTCAGTAAAACATTAAGTAACCTTCCCTGTTTCAGTAAAACATTAATAAGTAACCTTCCCTTCCCTGTTTCAGTTAAACATTAATAAGTAACCTTCCCTCCCCTGTTTCAGTAAAACATTAAGTAACCTTCCCTGTTTCAGTAAAACATTAAGTAACCTTCCCTGTTTCAGTAAAACATTAATAAGTAACCTTCCCTTTTCGGACTGCAGAAAAGTAACAGATTGTTAGACAGAGCTATGGATGCAAGGACTGACCGTCCGTGATATCAACATGATAGTTTGAACCATGTTTTGAGGCGATACAGTGTTTGTTTACATTTACTTTGTTTACTAACATTGGAGTAAAAACAAGCTTATATTTGGGCTTCTGATGGGGTACGACAGTTGTTCTAAGCTAAGGAGAGCGACTATGATCGACCTGCACCTTGCTCTTAAAATAAAAAAAATGAATTACCAGTTTAATATGCAAAAATAGCAGCCAACATGTTTCTGAAGAAAATATAGAATATTTGATTTTTGATGATCTCAGAGACGGGGGCCTACGCTTCAAAAGTGGTGCGCGACTCTGGTCAAAAGTGGTGCGCGACTCTGATCAAAAGTAGTGCACACTGAAGAGAATATAGTTGGGACCAGAAAGTAGAGACCTTGTCTGACCCTTTACTAAACACACTGTGACTGTTGTAGAATGGCAGCTCACACACTGATCAATGAGGACTGTAATCTTGTACACCTTTCAAATGAGCTCTGAATCTATACGTCAATAATTAGGTTGGACCTATAGCTAATGAAGCTTGTCGTGAGAATGGTCTCCTCGATCAATCAACATCCTCAGAGAAGATCACTCGGGGCTCACGAGTGGCACAGCGATCTAAGGCACTGCATCTCAGTGCAAGAGGCGTCACTACAGACACCCTGGTTTGAATCCAGGCTGTATCACAACCGGCCGGGATTGGGACAATTGTCCCAGCATCATCCGGGTTTGGCTGGTGTAGGCCGTCATTGTAAATAAGAATTTGTCCTTAACTGACTTACCTGAGTATCACTGAGTTAGGTGGTCTCCCTCTCTAACCCCTGTTACCTGAGTTGAGTCTCACTGGAGTTAGGTGGTCTCCTCTCTCAACACCTGTTACCTGAGGTGAGTCTCACTGAGTTAGGTGGTCTCCCCTGTTACCTGAGGTGAGTCTCACTGAGTTAGGTAGTCTCCCCTGTTACCTGAGGTGAGTCTCCTGAGTTAGGTGGTCTCCTCTCTAACACCTGTTACCTGAGGTGAGTCTCACTGAGTTAGGTGGTCTCCCCTGTTACCTGAGGTGAGTCTCACTGAGTTAGGTGGTCTCCTCTCTAACCCCTGTTACCTGAGGTGAGTCTCACTGAGTTAGGTGGTCTCCCCCTGTTACCTGAGGTGAGTCTCACTGAGTTAGGTGGTCTCCCCCTGTTACCTGAGGTGAGTCTCACTGAGTTAGGTGGTCTCCCTCTCTAACCCCTGTTACCTGAGGTGAGTCTCCCTGAGTTAGGTGGTCTCCCCCTGTTACCTGAGGTGAGTCTCACTGAGTTAGGTGGTCTCCCCCTGTTACCTGAGGTGAGTCTCACTGAGTTAGGTGGTCTCCCCCTGTTACCTGAGGTGAGTCTCACTGAGTTAGGTGGTCTCCCTCTCTAACCCCTGTTACCTGAGGTGAGTCTCCCTGAGTTAGGTGGTCTCCCCCTGTTACCTGAGGTGAGTCTCACTGAGTTAGGTGGTCTCCCCCTGTTACCTGAGGTGAGTCTCACTGAGTTAGGTGGTCTCCCCCTGTTACCTGAGGTGAGTCTCACTGAGTTAGGTGGTCTCCCCCTGTTACCTGAGGTGAGTCTCACTGAGTGGTCTCCCTGTTACCTGGTGGTCTCACTGAGTTAGGTGGTCCCCCTGTTACCTGAGGTGAGTCTCCCTGAGTTAGGTGGTCTCCCCTGTTACCTGAGGTGAGTCTCACTGAGTTAGGTGGTCTCCCCCTGTTACCTGAGGTGAGTCTCACTGAGTTAGGTGGTCTCCCCCTGTTACCTGAGGTGAGTCTCACTGAGTTAGGTGGTCTCCCCCTGTTACCTGAGGTGAGTCTCACTGAGTTAGCTGGTCTCCCCCTGTTACCTGAGGTGAGTCTCACTGAGTTAGGTGGTCTCCCCCTGTTACCTGAGGTGAGTCTCACTGAGTTAGGTGGTCTCCCCCTGTTACCTGAGGTGAGTCTCCCTCTCTAACCCCTGTTACCTGAGGTGAGTCTCACTGAGTTAGGTGGTCTCCCCCTGTTACCTGAGGTGAGTCTCACTGAGTTAGGTGGTCTCCCCCTGTTACCTGAGGTGAGTCTCACTGAGTTAGGTGGTCTCCCCCTGTTACCTGAGGTGAGTCTCACTGAGTTAGGTGGTCTCCCTCTCTAACCCCTGTTACCTGAGGTGAGTCTCCCTGAGTTAGGTGGTCTCCCCCTGTTACCTGAGGTGAGTCTCACTGAGTTAGGTGGTCTCCCTCTCTAACCCCTGTTACCTGAGGTGAGTCTCCCTGAGTTAGGTGGTCTCCCCCTGTTACCTGAGGTGAGTCTCACTGAGTTAGGTGGTCTCCCCCTGTTACCTGAGGTGAGTCTCCTGAGTTAGGTAGTCTCCCCCTGTTACCTGAGGTGAGTCTCACTGAGTTAGGTGGTCTCCCCTGTTACCTGTGGTGAGTCTCACTGAGTTAGGTGGTCTCCCCTGTTACCTGAGGTGAGTCTCACTGGGGTTAGGTGGTCTCCCCTGTTACCTGAGGTGAGTCTCACTGAGTTAGGTGGTCTCCTCTCTAACCCTGTTACCTGAGGTGAGTCTCACTGAGTTAGGTGGTCTCCTCTCTAACCCCTGTTACCTGAGCTGAGTCTCACTGAGTTAGGTGGTCTCCCCCCTCTAACCCCTGTTACCTGAGCTGAGTCTCACTGAGTTAGGTGGTCTCCCCTGTTACCTGAGGTGAGTCTCACTGAGTTAGGTGGTCTCCCCTGTTACCTGAGGTGAGTCTCCCTGAGTTAGGTGGTCTCCTCTCTAACCCCTGTTACCTGAGGTGAGTCTCACTGAGTTAGGTGGTCTCCCCTGTTACCTGAGGTGAGTCTCACTGAGTTAGGTGGTCTCCTCTCTAACCCCTGTTACCTGAGCTGAGTCTCACTGGGTTAGGTGGTCTCCCCCTGTTACCTGAGGTGAGTCTCACTGAGTTAGGTGGTCTCCCCTGTTACCTGAGGTGAGTCTCCCTGAGTTAGGTGGTCTCCCTCTCTAACCCCTGTTACCTGAGGTGAGTCTCACTGAGTTAGGTAGTCTCCCCTGTTACCTGAGGTGAGTCTCCCTGAGTTAGGTGGTCTCCCCTGTTACCTGAGGTGAGTCTCACTGAGTTAGGTGGTCTCCCCTGTTACCTGAGGTGAGTCTCACTGAGTTAGGTGGTCTCCCCTGTTACCTGAGGTGAGTCTCCCTGAGTTAGGTGGTCTCCCTCTCTAACCCCTGTTACCTGAGGTGAGTCTCCCTGAGTTAGGTGGTCTCCCCCTGTTACCTGAGGTGAGTCCCACTGAGTTAGGTGGTCTCCCCCTGTTACCTGAGGTGAGTCTCACTGAGTTAGGTGGTCTCCCTCTCTAACCCCTGTTACCTGAGGTGAGTCTCACTGAGTTAGGTGGTCTCCCCCTGTTACCTGAGGTGAGTCTCACTGAGTTAGGTGGTCTCCCCTGTTACCTGAGGTGAGTCTCACTGAGTTAGGTGGTCTCCCCTGTTACCTGAGGTGAGTCTCACTGAGTTAGGTGGTCTCCCCTGTTACCTGAGGTGAGTCTCACTGAGTTAGGTGGTCTCCCCTGTTACCTGAGGTGAGTCTCCCTGAGTTAGGTGGTCTCCCTCTCTAACCCCTGTTACCTGAGGTGAGTCTCACTGAGTTAGGTGGTCTCCCCCTGTTACCTGAGGTGAGTCTCCCTGAGTTAGGTGGTCTCCCTCTCTAACCCCTGTTACCTGAGGTGAGTCTCAATGAGTTAGGTGGTCTCCCCTGTTACCTGAGGTGAGTCTCCCTGAGTTAGGTGGTCTCCCCTGTTACCTGAGGTGAGTCTCACTGAGTTAGGTGGTCTCCCCCTGTTACCTGAGGTGAGTCTCACTGGGTTAGGTGGTCTCCCCTGTTACCTGAGGTGAGTCTCACTGAGTTAGGTGGTCTCCCCTCTAACCCCTGTTACCTGAGGTGAGTCTCCCTGAGTTAGGTGGTCTCCCTCTAACCCCTGTTACCTGAGGTGAGTCTCACTGAGTTAGGTGGTCTCCCCTGTTACCTGAGGTGAGTCTCCCTGAGTTAGGTGGTCTCCCCTGTTACCTGAGGTGAGTCTCACTGGTTAGGTGGTCTCCCCTGTTACCTGAGGTGAGTCTCACTGAGTTAGGTGGTCTCCCCCTGTTACCTGAGGTGAGTCTCTTCTAACCCCTGTTACCTGAGCTGAGTCTCACTGAGTTAGGTGGTCTCCCTCTCTAACCCCTGTTACCTGAGCTGAGTCTCACTGAGTTAGGTGGTCTCCCCCTGTTACCTGAGGTGAGTCTCACTGTTAGGTGGTCTCCCCCTGTTACCTGAGGTGAGTCTCCTGAGTTAGGTGGTCTCCCCTGTTACCTGAGGTGAGTCTCCTGAGTTAGGTGGTCTCCCCTGTTACCTGAGGTGAGTCTCACTGAGTTAGGTGGTCTCCCCTGTTACCTGAGGTGAGTCTCACTGAGTTAGGTGGTCTCCCCTGTTACCTGAGGTGAGTCTCACTGAGTTAGGTGGTCTCCCCCTGTTACCTGAGGTGAGTCTCACTGAGTTAGGTGGTCTCCCCTGTTACCTGAGGTGAGTCTCCCTGAGTTAGTGGTCTCCCCTGTTACCTGAGGTGAGTCTCACTGAGTTAGGTGGTCTCCCCATGTTACCTGAGGTGAGTCTCACTGAGTTAGGTGGTCTCCCCTGTTACCTGAGGTGAGTCTCACTGAGTTAGGTGGTCTCCCCTGTTACCTGAGGTGAGTCTCACTGGGTTAGGTGGTCTCCCCTGTTACCTGAGGTGAGTCTCCCTGAGTTAGGTGGTCTCCCTCTCTAACCCCTGTTACCTGAGCTGAGTCTCACTGAGTTAGGTGGTCTCCCTCTCTAACCCCTGTTACCTGAGCTGAGTCTCACTGAGTTAGGTGGTCTCCCCTGTTACCTGAGGTGAGTCTCACTGGTTAGGTGGTCTCCCCTGTTACCTGAGGTGAGTCTCACTGAGTTAGGTGGTCTCCCCCTGTTACCTGAGGTGAGTCTCCTGAGTTAGGTGGTCTCCCCTGTTACCTGAGGTGAGTCTCACTGAGTTAGGTGGTCTCCCCTGTTACCTGAGGTGAGTCTCACTGAGTTAGGTGGTCTCCCCTGTTACCTGAGGTGAGTCTCACTGAGTTAGGTGGTCTCCCCTGTTACCTGAGGTGAGTCTCACTGAGTTAGGTGGTCTCCCCTGTTACCTGAGGTGAGTCTCACTGAGTTAGGTGGTCTCCCCTGTTACCTGAGGTGAGTCTCCCTGAGTTAGGTGGTCTCCCTCTCTAACCCCTGTTACCTGAGCTGAGTCTCACTGAGTTAGGTGGTCTCCTCTCTAACCCTGTTACCTGAGCTGAGTCTCACTGAGTTAGGTGGTCTCCCCTGTTACCTGAGGTGAGTCTCACTGGGTTAGGTGGTCTCCCCTGTTACCTGAGGTGAGTCTCACTGAGTTAGGTGGTCTCCCCTGTTACCTGAGGTGAGTCTCACTGAGTTAGGTGGTCTCCCCTGTTACCTGAGGTGAGTCTCACTGAGTTAGGTGGTCTCCCTCTCTAACCCCTGTTACCTGAGGTGAGTCTCACTGAGTTAGGTGGTCTCCCCTGTTACCTGAGGTGAGTCTCCCTGAGTTAGTGGTCTCCTCTCTAACCCCTGTTACCTGAGCTGGTCTCACTGAGTTAGGTGGTCTCCCCTGTTACCTGAGGTGAGTCTCACTGGGTTAGGTGGTCTCCCTCTGTTACCTGAGGTGAGTCTCCCTGAGTTAGGTGGTCTCCCCTGTTACCTGAGGTGAGTCTCACTGAGTTAGGTGGTCTCCCCTGTTACCTGAGGTGAGTCTCACTGAGTTAGGTGGTCTCCCTCTCTAACCCCTGTTACCTGAGGTGAGTCTCACTGAGTTAGGTGGTCTCCCCTGTTACCTGAGGTGAGTCTCACTGAGTTAGGTGGTCTCCCCTGTTACCTGAGGTGAGTCTCACTGAGTTAGGTGGTCTCCCCTGTTACCTGAGGTGAGTCTCACTGAGTTAGGTGGTCTCCCCTGTTACCTGAGGTGAGTCTCACTGGGTTAGGTGGTCTCCCCTGTTACCTGAGGTGAGTCTCACTGAGTTAGGTGGTCTCCTCTCTAACCCTGTTACCTGAGGTGAGTCCCACTGAGTTAGGTGGTCTCCCCTGTTACCTGTGGTGAGTCTCACTGAGTTAGGTGGTCTCCCTCTCTAACCCCTGTTACCTGAGGTGAGTCTCACTGAGTTAGGTGGTCTCCCCTGTTACCTGAGGTGAGTCTCCCTGAGTTAGGTGGTCTCCCTCTCTAACCCCTGTTACCTGAGGTGAGTCCCACTGAGTTAGGTGGTCTCCCCTGTTACCTGAGGTGAGTCTCACTGAGTTAGGTGGTCTCCCCTGTTACCTGAGGTGAGTCTCACTGAGTTAGGTGGTCTCCCCCTGTTACCTGAGGTGAGTCTCACTGAGTTAGGTAGTCTCCCCCTGTTACCTGAGGTGAGTCTCCCTGAGTTAGGTAGTCTCCCCCTGTTACCTGAGGTGAGTCTCACTGAGTTAGGTAGTCTCCCCCTGTTACCTGAGGTGAGTCTCACTGAGTTAGGTGGTCTCCCCCTGTTACCTGAGGTGAGTCTCACTGAGTTAGGTGGTCTCCCCCTGTTACCTGAGGTGAGTCTCACTGAGTTAGGTGGTCTCCCCTGTTACCTGAGGTGAGTCTCACTGAGTTAGGTGGTCTCCCTCTGTTACCCCAGTTACCTGAGGTGAGTCTCACTGAGTTAGGTGGTCTCCCCCTGTTACCTGAGGTGAGTCTCACTGAGTTAGGTGGTCTCCCCCTGTTACCTGAGGTGAGTCTCACTGAGTTAGGTGGTCTCCCCCTGTTACCTGAGGTGAGTCTCACTGAGTTAGGTGGTCTCCCCCTGTTACCTGAGGTGAGTCTCACTGAGTTAGGTGGTCTCCCCTGTTACCTGAGGTGAGTCTCACTGGGTTAGGTGGTCTCCCCTTGTTACCTGAGGTGAGTCTCACTGAGTTAGGTGGTCTCCCCCTGTTACCTGAGGTGAGTCTCACTGAGTTAGGTGGTCTCCCCCTGTTACCTGAGCTGAGTCTCACTGAGTTAGGTGGTCTCCCTTGTTACCTGAGGTGAGTCTCACTGAGTTAGGTGGTCTCCCCTGTTACCTGAGGTGAGTCTCACTGAGTTAGGTGGTCTCCCCCTGTTACCTGAGGTGAGTCTCACTGAGTTAGGTGGTCTCCCTCTCTAACCCCTGTTACCTGAGGTGAGTCTCACTGAGTTAGGTGGTCTCCCCCTGTTACCTGAGGTGAGTCTCACTGAGTTAGGTGGTCTCCCCCTGTTACCTGAGGTGAGTCTCACTGAGTTAGGTGGTCTCCCTCTTTAACCTTTCTACTACAGTCACAACTATAAACATTCTACTATGACTCAACACAGGAGAAAACACCAGGGTCACGTTCATTTGGGCCTCACGAACCGCGTTTCCATCCACAGTTTTTAAGTAAAGTCATACTTGTGATAGAATCAAGAAGTTTCGTGAACAATTTTAGAAATGCCGACATGATGATTTGTTTGTTTCGACATGTTGGGAACTGTTTTGTTGTTTGTTGTGTGTTGTAACGCGAGAGAGAGAGATGTCCGTGGAAAACGACTTCATGCGATAAATGTTGGAACATATTCCAGTCTGTGCAAAACAGTCCTGTAGTTTAGCACCCGAGTCATCTGACCACTTCCGTATTGAGCGAGCCACTGGTACTTCCTGTTTAAGTTTTTACTTGTAAGCCGAAATCAGGAGGATAGAATTATGGTCAGATTTGCCAAATGGAGGGCGAGGGAGAGCGGTGTACGCATCTCTGCGAGTGGAGAAAAGGTCGTCTGGTTGCACAAGTGGTAGAAACTTGGTAAAACTGGTTTCAGTTTGCCTGCATTAAAGTCCCCGGCCACTAGGAGCGTCACTTCTGGATGAGCATTTTGTTGTTTGCTTATGGCCTTATACAGCTGGTTGAGTGGCCTTATACAGCTGGTTGAGTGGCCTTATACAGCTGGTTGAGTGGCCTTATACAGCTGGTTGAGTGGCCTTATACAGCTGGTTGAGTGGCCTTATACAGCTGGTTGAGTGGCCTTATACAGCTGGTTGAGTGGCCTTATACAGCTGGTTGAGTGGCCTTATACAGCTGGTTGAGTGGCCTTATACAGCTGGTTGAGTGCTGGTCTTAGTGTCAGCATCAGTCTGTGGTGGTAAATAGACAGCTACGAATAATATAGATGACAAATCTCTTGCTAGATAGTCTACAGCTGATCATTTATGTGGAACCTTTATTTAACTAGGCAAGTCAGTTAAGAACAAATTCTTATTTACAATGACGGCCTACCAGCGGCCAAACCCTAATTGCGCGCCGCCCTATGGGACTCCCAATCGCGGCCGGTTGTGATACAGCCTGGGATCGAACCAGGGACTGCAGTGACGCCACCAGCAGTGAAATGCAGTGCCTTAGACCGCTGCGCCACTCATGAGGTACTCTACCTCAGGCGAGTAATACCTCGAGACTTCTTTAATATTATATATCGCGCAAGCAGCTGTTATTTACAAATAGACAGACACCCCCCCACCCCTCGTCTTACCAGACGTAGCTGTTCGGTCATGCCGATGTACGGAAAACCCAGCCAGCTCTATATTACAAATAGACAGACACCCCCACCCCTCGTCTTACCAGACATAGCTGTTCTGTCATGCCGATGTACGGAAAACCTATATATCTATATTATCCGTGTCGTCGTTCAGCCACGACTTTGTGAAACATAAGATATTACAGTTTTTAAATTTCCCGTTGGTTGGATAGTCTCCGACAGAGATCATCCAGTTTATTCTCCAGTGATTGCACGTTGGCCAATAGAATGAATGGTAGAGGCATGTTACCCACTCGGGAAGCAGTATATCTTTCACGTGAGACTCATTAATTAAAGAAAAATCTTTGTCCATTTCGAGGTGAGTAATCGCTGTTCTTATTTCCAGAAGCTCTTTTCGGTCATAAGAGACAGTAGCAGCGACATTATGTCCACAATTAGTTACAAACATTGAGGAAAAAAACACAAAATAGCACAGTTGGTTAGGAGCCCATTAAAACGGCAGTCATCCTCCGGCACCATTCTCCATTTTGTTTTCCTGTGCCGCTAAGCATTCAAAATGTAACGAGTACTTCTGGGTGTCAGGGAAAATGTATGGAGTAAAAAGTACATTATCTTCTTTAGAAATGTAGTGAAGTGACAAATAAATAAATAATATATAAATATTTAAAAAAAAAATTATAATAATATATAAATATTTTAAAAAAAATAATAATAATATATAAATATAAAAAAAAAAAATAATAATATATAAATATAAAAAAATAATAAATAATATATAAATATTAAAAAATAAATAAATAATATATAAATATTAAAAATATATAAATATTAAAGTACAGATCCCCCCCACCCCAAAAAACAGGAAAAATAATTTAAAGTATTTCTTCTTAAGTACTTTACACCACTGTCTGGTTTAGCATACTGGCTCACTATACTGACCACAGAAGGCAGGTATACTGTGTTACAGTGTGGTAACCTGTCCATAAAAGCACACCTGAAAAGCAGTTGCACTCGATCCAGTATTGACAGATCTCTACTTTGTAAGGCCCCTCTTATATCACCGACTGGCAGACTCAGGTTCTTGTAATACTGTAGGCTCCACAGACATAGAACGGACGTCAGCGGTTCCAGGCCCTTCTACACACGTGTGTTTCCTACGGCAGGATCTCACACTAACTCATTCTCTAGACCTGTTTAAACCTTACTGAAAAAAACAGACCAATCTCTTTTTCGGGAACAACTGACCAGACCAGGACAGATGCTTGACGAGTGTGGAAGGGACTTATGGGAATGTGGGTTTGAGGTTTCACACGGTTTGAATGGTGTAAAATGGTCAAAACAGAGATACTGCACCTTTCCTTTTGGACGGATAATGAACAAAACCAAAGGATCGATCAACCTTTACATCAGTAATGTGTCTGTTAAAACCCTTTTACATCAGTAATGTGTCTGTTAAAACCCTTTACATCAGTAATGTGTCTGTTAAAATCCCTTTACATCAGTAATGTGTCTGTTAAAAACCCCTTTACATCAGTAATGTGTCTGTTACATCAGTAATGTGTCTGTTAAAACCCCTTTACATCAGTAATGTGTCTGTTAAAACCCCTTTACATCAGTAATGTGTCTGTTAAAACCCTTTTACATCAGTAATGTGTCTGTTAAAACCCCTTTACATCAGTAATGTGGCTGTTAAACCCCTTTTACATCAGTAATGTGTCTGTTAAAACCCTTTTACATCAGTAATGTGTCTGTTAAAACCCCTTTACATCAGTAATGTGTCTGTTAAAACCCCTTTACATCAGTAATGTGTCTGTTAAAACCCCTTTACATCAGTAATGTGTCTGTTAAAACCCCTTTACATCAGTAATGTGTCTGTTAAAACCTTTTACATCAGTAATGTGTCTGTTAAAACCCCTTTACATCAGTAATGTGTCTGTTAAAACCCCTTTACATCAGTAATGTGTCTGTTAAAACCCTTTACATCAGTAATGTGTCTGTTAGAACCCCTTTACATCAGTAATGTGTCTGTTACATCAGTAATGTGTCTGTTAAACCCCTTTACATCAGTAATGTGTCTGTTAAAAACCCTTTACATCAGTAATGTGTCTGTTAAAACCCTTTACATCAGTAATGTGTCTGTTAAAACCCCTTTACATCAGTAATGTGTCTGTTAAAACCCCTTTACATCAGTAATGTGTCTGTTAAAACCCCTTTACATCAGTAATGTGTCTGTTAAAACCCTTTACATCAGTAATGTGTCTGTTAAAACATCAGTAATGTGTCTGTTAAAACCCCTTTACATCAGTAATGTGTCTGTTAAAACCCCTTTACATCAGTAATGTGTCTGTTAAAACCCCTTTACATCAGTAATGTGTCTGTTAAAACCCTTTACATCAGTAATGTGTCTGTTAAAACCCCTTTACATCAGTAATGTGTCTGTTAAAACCCCTTACATCAGTAATGTGTCTGTTAAAACCCCTTTACATCAGTAATGTGTGTCTGTTAAAACTCCTTTACATCAGTAATGTGTCTGTTAAAACCCCTTTACATCAGTAATGTGTGTCTGTTAAAACCCCTTTACATCAGTAATGTGTCTGTTAAAACCCCTTTTACATCAGTAATGTGTCTGTTAAAACCCCTTTACATCAGTAATGTGTCTGTTAAAACCCCTTTACATCAGTAATGTGTCTGTTAAAACCCCTTTACATCAGTAATGTGTCTGTTAAAACCCCTTTACATCAGTAATGTGTCTTTTAAAACCCCTTTACATCAGTAATGTGTCTGTTAAAACCCCTTTACATCAGTAATGTGTCTGTTAAAACCCCTTTACATCAGTAATGTGTCTGTTAAACCCCTTTACATCAGTAATGTGTCTGTTAAAACCCCTGTAATGTGTCTGTTAAAACCCCTTTACATCAGTAATGTCTGTTAAAACCCCTTTTACATCAGTAATGTGTCTGTTAAAACCCCTTTACATCAGTAATGTGTCTGTTAAAACCCCTTTACATCAGTAATGTGTCTGTTAAAACCCCTTTACATCAGTAATGTGTCTGTTAAAATCCCTTTACATCAGTAATGTGTCTGTTAATCAGTAATGTGTCTGTTAAAACCCCTTTACATCAGTAATGTGTCTGTTAAAAACCCTTTACATCAGAATGTGTCTGTTAAAATCCTCACACTCAAAGTAATGTGTCTGTTAAAACCCCTTTTACATCAGTAATGTGTCTGTTAAAACCCAGTAATGTGTCTGTTAAAAACCCTTTACATCAGTAATGTGTTCAGTCCCCTTTTAAAACCCCCTTTATTATATCAGTAATTCCTGTTAAAACCCCTTATCAGTAATGTGTCTGTTAAAACCCCTTTACATCAGTAATGTTAAAACCCCTTTACATCAGTAATATGTCTGTTAAAAACCCCTTTACATCAGTAATGTGTCTGTTACATCAGTAATGTGTCTGTTAAAAACCCCTTACATCAGTAATGTGTCTGTTAAAACCCCTTTACATCAGTAACGTGTCTGTTAAAACCCCTTTACATCAGTAATGTGTCTGTTAAAACCCCTTTACATCAGTAATGTGTCTGTTAAAACCCCTTACATCAGTAATGTGTCTGTTAAAACCCTTTTTACATCAGTAATGTGTCTGTTAAAACCCCTTTACATCAGTAATGTGTCTGTTAAACCCCTTTTACATCAGTAATGTGTCTGTTAAAACCCTTTTACATCAGTAATGTGTCTGTTAAAACCCCTTTACATCAGTAATGTGTCTGTTAAAACCCCTATACATCAGTAATGTGCCTGTTAAAACCCCTTTACATCAGTAATGTGTCTGTTAAAACCCCTTTAACATCAGTAATGTCTGTTAAAACCCTTTACATCAGTAATGTGTCTGTTAAAACTCCTTTACATCAGTAATGTGTCTGTTAAAACCCCTTTTTACATCAGTAATGTGTCTGTTAAAACCCCTTTACATCAGTAATGTGTCTGTTAAAACCCCTTTACATCAGTAATGTGTCTGTTAAAACCCCTTTCAGTAATGTATCTATTTTACATCAGTAATGTGTCTGTTAAAACCCCTTTTTACATCAGTAATGTGTCTGTTAAAACCCCTTTTACATCAGTAATGTGTCTGTGCCAAAACCTTTACATCAGTAATGTGTCTGTTAAAACCCTTTACATCAGTAATGTGTCTGTTAAAACCCTTTTACATCAGTAATGTGTCTGTTAAAACCCTTTACATCAGTAATGTGTCTGTTAAAACCCTTTTACATCAGTAATTAAAACCCCTTTACATCAGTAATGTGTCTGTTAAAACCCTTTTACATCAGTAATGTGTCTGTTAAAACCCCTCATCAGTACGTGTCTGTTAAACCCCTTTTACATCAGTAATGTGTCTGTTAAAACCCCTTTACATCAGTATGTGTCTGTTAAAACCCCTTTTACATCAGTAATGTGTCTGTTAAAACCCCTTTTACATCAGTAATGTGTCTGTTAAAACCCCTTACATCAGTAATGTGTCTGTTAAAACCCTTTACATCAGTAAAAAACCCTTTACATCAGTAATGTACCAAAACCCCTTTACATCAGTAATGTGTCTGTTAAAACCCCTTTACATCAGTAATGTGTCTGTTAAAACCCCTTTACATCAGTAATGTGTCTGCTAAAACCCCTTTTACATCAGTAATGTGTCTGTTAAAACCTTTTACATCAGTAATGTGTCTGTTAAAACCCTTTACATCAGTAATGTGTCTGTTAAAACCCCTTTACATCAGTAATGTGTCTGTTAAAACCCTCATCAGTAATGTGTCTGGTTAAAACCCCTTTTTACATCAGTAATGTGTCTGTTAAAACCCCTTACATCAGTACTGTCTGTTAAAACCCCTTTACATCAGTAATGTGTCTGTTAAAACCCCTTTACATCAGTAATGTGTCTAAAACCTCTTTTACATCAGTAATGTGTTGTTAAAACCCCCTTTACATCAGTAATGTGTTCTCCCCTTACATCAGTAATGTCAAAACCCTTTACATCAGTAATGTGTCTGTTAAAACCCTTTACATCAGTAATGTGTCTGTTAAACCCCTTTTACATCAGTAATGTGTCTAAAACCTCTTTTACATCAGTAATGTGTCTGTTAAAACCCCTTTACATCAGTAATGTGTCTGTTAAAACCCCTTTACATCAGAAATGTGTCTGTTAAAACCCCTAGTTCTGTTGTCATACTGTGTACAATGGAATGTCCCTCTCCCTCTACTGTGTAAATGGAATGTCCCTCTCTCTCCCTCTACTGTGTAAATGGAATGTCCCTCTCTCTCTCTCTACTGTGTAAATGGAATGTCCCTCTCTCTCTCTACTGTGTAAATGGAATGTCCCTCTCTCTCTACTGTGTAAATGGAATGTCTCTCTCTCTACTGTGTAAATGGAATGTCTCTCTCTCTCTACTGTGTAAATGGAATGTCCCCCTCTCTCCCACTACTGTGTAAATGGAATGTCCCTCTCTCTCTCCCTCTACTGTGTAAATGGAATGTCCCTCTCTCCCTCTACTGTGTAAATGGAATGTCCCTCTCTCTCTACTGTGTAAATGGAATGTCCCTCTCTCTTTCTACTGTGTAAATGGAATGTCCTCTCTCCCCTCTCCTGTGTAAATGGAATGTCCCTCTCTCTCTACTGTGTAAAATGGAATGTCCTCTCTCTCTCTACTGTGTAAATGGAATGTCCTCTCTCTCTACTGTGTAAATGGAATGTCTCTCTCCTCTACTGTGTAAATGGAATGTCCCTCTCTCCCTCTACTGTGTAAATGGAATGTCCTCTCTCCCTCTACTGTGTAAATGGAATGTCCCTCTCTTCTCTACTGTAAATGGAATGTCCCTCTCTCCCTCTCCTGTGTAAATGGAATGTCCTCTCTCTCTACTGTGTAAATGGAATGTCCTCTCTCTACTGTGTAAATGGAATGTCCTCTCACTCTCTACTGTGTAAATGGAATGTCCCTCTACTGTGTAAATGGAATGTCCCTCTCTCTCCTCTCCTGTGTAAATGGAATGTCCCTCTCTCTCCCTCTCCTGTAAATGGAATGTCCCTCTCTCTCCCCCTCTCTGTGTAAATGGAATGTCCCTCTCTCTACTGTGTAAAATGGAATGTCCCTCTCTCTCTCTCTCTACTGTGTAAATGGAATGTCCTCCTTTCCCTCTACTGTGTAAATGGAATGTCCCTCTCTCTCCCTCTACTGTGTAAATGGAATGTCCCTCTCTACTGTGTAAATGGAATGTCCCTCTCTCTCTCCCCTCTCCTGTGTAAATGGAATGTCCCTCTCTCTCCCCTCTCCTGTGTAAATGGAATGTCCCTCTCTCTCCCTCTCCTGTGTAAATGGAATCTCTCTCCTCTACTGTGTAAATGGAATGTCCCTCTCTCTCCTCTACTGTGTAAATGGAATGTCCTCTTCCCTCTACTGTGTAAATGGAATGTCCCTCTCTCTCCTCTACTGTGTAAATGGAATGTCCCTCTCTCTCCCTCTCCTGTGTAAATGGAATGTCCCTCTCTCCCCTCTACTGTGTAAATGGAATGTCCCTCTCTCTCCTCTACTGTGTAAATGGAATGTCCTCTCTCTCCCTCTACTGTGTAAATGGAATGTCCTCTCTCTCCCTCTCCTGTGTAAATGGAATGTCCCTCTCTCTCCCTCTACTGTGTAAATGGAATGTCCCTCTCTCTCCCTCTACTGTGTAAATGGAATGTCCCCTCTCTCCCTCTACTGTGTAAATGGAATGTCCCTCTCTCTCCCTCTACTGTGTAAATGGAATGTCCCTCTCTCTCCCTCTACTGTGTAAATGGAATGTCCCTCTCTCTCCCTCTACTGTGTAAATGGAATGTCCCTCTCTCCCTCTACTGTGTAAATGGAATGTCCCTCTCTCCCTCTACTGTGTAAATGGAATGTCCCTCTCTCTCTACTGTGTACAATGGAATGTCCCTCTCTCTCCCTCTACTGTGTAAATGGAATGTCCCTCTCTCTCCCTCTACTGTGTAAATGGAATGTCCCTCTCTCCCTCTCCTGTGTAAATGGAATGTCCCTCTCTCTCCCTCTCCTGTGTACAATGGAATGTCCCTCTCTCTCCCTCTCCTGTGTAAATGGAATGTCCCTCTCTCTCCTGTGTGAATGTCCCTCTCCCTCTATAGGGAATAGGGCTCTGGTCTATAGTAGTGTACTATATAGGGAATAGGGCTCTGGTCTAAGGTAGTGTACTACATAGGGAATAGGGTGCCATATGGTACATAATGTCAGGATTCTAACAGGCTGACTTGTCCTATGAGGATGTAGATA
>NW_026285130.1:0-5474 GCF_023373465.1 Oncorhynchus keta | reverse complement strand
GACTGACTGAGATACTAGAGGTACGACTGACTGACTGAGATACTAGAGGTACTGACTGACTGAGATACTAGAGGTACGACTGACTGAGATACTAGAGGTACGACTGACTGACTGAGATACTAGAGGTACGGCTGACTGACTGAGATACTAGAGGTACGACTGACTGACTGAGATACTAGAGGTACGGCTGACTGACTGAGATACTAGAGGTACGGCTGACTGAGATACTAGAGGTACAGCTGACTGAGATACTAGAGGTACGACTGACTGACTGAGATACTAGAGGTACGGCTGACTGACTGAGATACTAGAGGTACGGCTGACTGACTGAGATACTAGAGGTACGGCTGACTGAGATACTAGAGGTACGGCTGACTGACTGAGATACTAGAGGTACGACTGACTGACTGAGATACTAGAGGTACGGCTGACTGACTGAGATACTAGAGGTACGGCTGACTGACTGAGATACTAGAGGTACGGCTGACTGACTGAGATACTAGAGGTACGACTGACTGAGACACTAGAGGTACGGCTGACTGAGACACTAGAGGTACGGCTGACTGAGACACTAGAGGTACGACTGACTGAGACACTAGAGGTACGACTGACTGAGACACTAGAGGTACGACTGACTGAGACACTAGAGGTACGGCTGACTGAGACACTAGAGGTACGACTGACTGAGACACTAGAGGTACGACTGACTGAGACACTAGAGGTACGACTGACTGACTGAGACACTAGAGGTACGACTGACTGACTGAGACACTAGAGGTACGACTGACTGAGACACTAGAGGTACGGCTGACTGAGACACTAGAGGTACGGCTGACTGAGACACTAGAGGTACGACTGACTGAGACACTAGAGGTACGACTGACTGAGACACTAGAGGTACGACTGACTGACTGAGACACTAGAGGTACGACTGACTGACTGAGATACTAGAGGTACGACTGACTGACTGAGAGATACTAGTGGCATCACTGACTGACTGGAGAGATTGAGGCAATGACTGACTGAGATACTAGAGGTACGGCCACCTTAATTGGTGATACCAGAGGTACGGCTGACTGACTGGAGATACTAGGTACGACTGACTGACTGAGATACTAGAGGTACGGGGCTGACTGACTGAGATACTAGAGGTACGACTGACTGAGATACTAGAGGTACGGCTGACTGACTGAGAGATACTAGAGGTACGACTGACTGACTGGAGATACTAGAGGTACGACGGACTGACTGACAGATACTAGAGGTACGACTGACTGAGATACTAGAGGTACGGCTGACTGACTGAGATACTAGAGGTACGGCTGACTGACTGAGATACTAGTGGTACGACTGACTGACTGGAGATACTAGAGGTACGACTGACTGACTGAGATACTAGAGGTACGACTGACTGACTGAGATATTAGAGGCAATGACTGACTGACTGAGATACTAGAGGCAGACTGACTGACTGAGACACTAGAGGTACGACTGACTGACTGAGATACTAGAGGTACAACTGACTGACTGACAGATACTAGAGGTACGACTGACTGAGATACTAGAGGTACGACTGACTGACTGAGATACTAGAGGTACGACTGACTGAGATACTAGAGGTACGACTGACTGACTGAGATACTAGAGGTACGACTGACTGAGATACTAGAGGTACGACTGACTGAGATACTAGAGGTACGACTGACTGACTGAGATACTAGAGGTACGGCTGACTGACTGAGATACTAGAGGTACGACTGACTGACTGAGATACTAGAGGTACGGCTGACTGACTGAGATACTAGAGGTACGGCTGACTGAGATACTAGAGGTACAGCTGACTGAGATACTAGAGGTACGACTGACTGACTGAGATACTAGAGGTACGGCTGACTGACTGAGATACTAGAGGTACGGCTGACTGACTGAGATACTAGAGGTACGGCTGACTGAGATACTAGAGGTACGGCTGACTGACTGAGATACTAGAGGTACGACTGACTGACTGAGATACTAGAGGTACGGCTGACTGACTGAGATACTAGAGGTACGGCTGACTGACTGAGATACTAGAGGTACGGCTGACTGACTGGAGATACTAGAGGTACGACTGACTGAGACACTAGAGGTACGGCTGACTGAGACACTAGAGGTACGGCTGACTGGAGACACTAGAGGTACGACTGACTGAGACACTAGAGGTACGACTGACTGAGACACTCAGAGGTACGACTGACTGAGACACTAGAGGTACGGCTGACTGAGACACTAGAGGTACGACTGACTGAGACACTAGAGGTACGACTGACTGAGACACTAGAGGTACGACTGACTGACTGAGACACTAGAGGTACGACTGACTGACTGAGACACTAGAGGTACGACTGACTGAGACACTAGAGGTACGGCTGACTGAGACACTAGAGGTACGGGGTGACTGAGACACTAGAGGTACGACTGAGACACTAGAGGTACGACTGGACTGAGACACTAGAGGTACGACTGACTGACTGAGACACTAGAGGTACGACTGACTGACTGAGATACTAGAGGTACGACTGACTGACTGGAGATACTAGTGGTACGACTGACTGACTGAGATACTAGAGGTACGACTGACTGAGACTACTAGAGGTATGGCTGACTGACTGAGATACTAGAGGTACGGCTGACTGACTGAGATACTTCAGAGGTACGACTGACTGACTGAGATACTAGAGGTACGGCTGACTGACTGGAGATACTAGAGGTACGACTGACTGAGATACTAGAGGTACGGCTGACTGACTGAGATACTAGAGGTACGACTGACTGACTGAGATACTAGAGGCACGACGGACTGACTGACAGATACTAGAGGTACGCACTGACTGAGATACTAGAGGCACGGCTGACTGACTGAGATACTAGAGGTACGGCTGACTGACTGAGATACTAGTGGTACGACTGACTGACTGGAGATACCAGAGGTACGACTGACTGACTGGAGATACTAGAGGTACGACTGACTGACTGAGATATTAGAGGTACGACTGACTGGGACTGAGATACTAGAGGTACGACTGACTGACTGAGACACTAGAGGTACGACTGACTGACTGAGACACTAGAGGTACGACTGACTGACTGGAGATACTAGAGGTACGACTGACTGACTGACAGATACTAGAGGTACGACTGACTGAGATACTAGAGGCACGACTGACTGACTGAGATACTAGAGGTACGACTGGACTGACTGAGACACTGAGGTACGGCTGACTGACTTTGAGATAATAGAGGTACGACTGACTGACTGGGCAGATACTAGAGGCACGACTGACTGAGATACTAGAGGTACGACTGACTGACTGAGACACTAGAGGCACATGGCTGACTGACTGAGATACTAGAGGCAACACGACTGACTGACAGATACTAGAGGTACGGCTGACTGAGATACTAGAGGTACAGCTGACTGAGATACTAGAGGTACGACTGACTGACTGGAGATACTAGAGGTACGGCTGACTGACTGAGATACTAGAGGTACGGCTGACTGACTGAGATGAGGTACGGCTGACGGACTGAGATACTACTAATTTTGAAATTACTTTCCAGAAACAAGTCTTCACTGTTGCCGCCTGCTACCGACCCCCTCGTCAGTCCCAGCTGTGCCCTGGACACCATTTCAGAATTGATCGCCCCCCATCTAGCTTCAGAGTTTGTCCTGTTAGTGACCTAAACTGGGATATGCTTAACACCCGGCAGTCCTACACCTAAGCTAGATGCCCTCAATCTCACGCAAATCATCAAGGAACCCACCAGGTACAACCTTAACTCTGTAAACAAGGGCACCCTCATAGACGCCATCCTGACCAACTGGCCCTCCAAATATACTCCGCTGTCTTCAACCAGGATCTCAGCGATCACTGCTCATCGCCTGTATCCGCCACGGAGCCGCAGTCAAACGACCACCCTCATCACTGTCAAAACGCTCCCTAAAACACTTCTGTGAGCAGGCCTTTCTAATCGACCTGGCCCGTATCCTGGAAGGACATTGACCTCATCCCGTCAGTTGAGGATGCCTGGTCATTCTTTAAAAGTAACTTCCTCACCATTTTGGATAAGCATGCTCCGTTCAAAAATGCAGAACCAAGAACAGATACAGCCCTTGGTTCACCTTCCAGACCTGACTGCCCTCGACCAGCACAAAACATCCTGTGGCGGACTGCAATAGCATCGAATAGCCCCCGTGATATGCAACTGTTCAGGGTGTCAGAAACCAATACACGCAGTCAGTCAGGAAAGCTAAGGCCAGCTTCTTCAGGCAAAAGTTTGCATCCTGTAGCTCAACTCCAAAAGTCTTGGGACACTGTGGTCCATGGAGAACAAGAGCACCTCCTCCCAGCTGCTCACTGCACTGAGGCTAGAAACACGGCCCCACCGATAAATCCATGATTATCGAAAACTTCAATAAGCACTCAACGGCTGGCCATGCCTTCCGCCTGGCTACTCCAACCTCGGCCAACAGCTCCGCCCCCGTAGTTCCTCACCCAAGCCTCTCCAGGTTCTCCTTTACCCAAATCCAGATAGCAGATGTTCTGAAAGAGCTGCAAAACCTGGACCCGTACAAATCAGCTGGGCTTGACAATCTGGACCCGCTATTTCTGAAACTATCTGCCGCCATTGTCGCAACCCCTATTACCAGCCTGTTCAACCTCTCTTTCATATCGTCTGAGATCCCCAAGGATTGGAAAGCTGCCGCAGTCATCCCCTCTTCAAAGGAGGAGACACCCTGGACCCAAACTGCTATAGACCTATATCCATCCTGCCCTGCCTATCTAAGGTCTTCGAAAGCCAAGTCAACAAACAGGTCACTGACCATCTCGAATCCCACCGTACCTTCTCCGCTGTGCAATCTGGTTTCCGAGCCGGTCACGGGTGCACCTCAGCCACACTCAAGGTACTAAATGATATCATAACCGCCATCGATAAAAGACAGTACTGTGCAGCCGTCTTCATCGACCTCGCCAAGGCTTTCGACTCTGTCAATCACCAAATTCTTATCGGCAGACTCAACAGCCTCGGTTTTTCGGATGACTGCCTTGCCTGGTTCACCAATTACTTTGCAGACAGAGTTCAGTGTGTCAAATCAGAGGGCATGCTGTCCGGTCCTCTGGCAGTCTCTATGGGGGTGCCACAGGGTTCAATTCTCGGGCCGACTCTTTTCTCTGTATATATCAATGATGTTGCTCTTGCTGCGGGCGATTCCCTGATCCACCTCTACGCAGACGACACCATTCTATATACTTTCGGCCCGTCATTGGACACTGTGCTATCAAACCTCCAAACGAGCTTCAATGCCATACAGCACTCCTTCCGTGGCCTCCAACTGCTCTTAAACGCGAGTAAAACCAAATGCATGCTTTTCAACCGATCGCTGCCTGCACCCGCATGCCCGACTAGCATCACCACCCTGGATGGTTCCAACC
>NW_026285129.1:0-1988 GCF_023373465.1 Oncorhynchus keta | reverse complement strand
CACTGACTGACATCCTCCCTATAGATGCCTACCTCTCCTGGAGCAGTAACACTGACTGACATCCTCCCTATAGATGTCTACCTCTCCTGGAGCAGTAACACTGACTGACATCCTCCCCTATAGATGTCTACCTCTCCTGGAGCAGTAACACTGACTGACATCCTCCCTATAGATGTCTACCTCTCCTGGAGCAGTAACACTGACTGACATCCTCCCTATAGATGTCTGCACTCCTGGAGCAGTAACACTGACTGACATCCTCCCCTATAGATGTCTACCTCTTGGAGTAGTAACTGATGACATTCTCCTATGGATGTCTACCTCCTGGACAGTAACTGACTGACATCCTCCCTATGAATGCCTCATAAGACAATCAACACTGACTGACATCTCCTATAGATGTCTACCTCTCCTGGAGCCAGTAACACTGATGACATCACTCCCTATAGATGTCTACCTCTCCTCAGACGTTGCTGCTGACTGACATCCTCCCCTATAGATGTCTACCTCTCATAGACAGTAACACTGACTGACATCCTCCCCTATAGATGTTTACCTCCTGGAGCAGTAACACTGACTGACATCCTCCCTATAGATGCCTACCTCTCCTGGAGCAGTAACACTGACTGACATCCTCCCCTATAGATGTCTACCTCTCCTGGAGCAGTAACACTGACTGACATCCTCCCTATAGATGTCTACCTCTCCTGGACAGTAACACTGACTGACATCCTCCTATAGATGTCTGCCTCTCCTGGAGCAGTAACACTGACTGACATCCTCCCCTATAGATGTTGCCTCTGCTGAGCGGTACTGACTTGACATCCTCCCCTATAGATGTCTACCTCTCCTGAGCAGTAACACTGACTGACATCCTCCCCTATAGATGTCTACCTCTCCTGGAGTAGTAACACTGACTGACATCCTCCCTATAGATGTCTGCCTCTCCTGGAGCAGTAACAATGTTGACATCCTCCCCTATAGATGTCTGCACCTCCTGGAGCAGTAACACTGACTGACATCCTCCCCTATGGATGTCTACCTCTCCTGGAGCAGTAACACTGACTGGATCATCCCCCTATAGATGTCTACCTCTCCTGAGCAGTAACACTGACTGACATCCTCCCCTATAGATGCCTACTCATGGAGCAGTAACACTGACTGACATCCTCCCCCTATAGATGCTACCTCCTGGAGCAGTAACACTGACTGACATGATGTCATCCTGGACAGTAACCCCTCCTATAGATGCTACCTCTCCTGAGCAGTAACACTGACTGATATCCTCCCCCCTATAGATGCTACCTCTCCTGGAGCAGTAACACTGACTGACATCCTCCCCTATAGATGTCTACCTCTCCTGGAGCAGTAACACTGACTGACATCTCCTACAGATGTCTACACTCTCCTGGAGCAGTAACACTGACTGACATCCTCCTATGATGTCTACCTCTGCTGGAGCAGTAACACTGGGACTGACATCCTCCTATGATGTTCTACCTCTCCTGGAGCAGTAACATGACTGACATCCTCCCCATAGATGTCTACCTCTCCTGGAGCAGTAACACTGACTGACATCCTCCCTATAGATGTCTACCTCTCCTGGAACAGTATACACTGACTGATATCCTCCCTATAGATGCCTACCCCCTGAGCAGTAACACTGACTGACATCCTCCCCTATAGATGTCTACTTACTGGAGCAGTAACACTGACCGACATCCTCCCTATAGATGCTCACTCCTCTGGAGCAGTAACACTGACTGACATCTCCCTATAGATGCCTACCTTCCTGGAGCAGTAACACTGACTGACATCCTCCCCTATAGATGTCTACCTCTACTGGAGCAGTAACACTGACTGACATCCTCCCCTATAGATGTCTACCTCTCCTGGAGCAGTAACACTGACTGACATCCTCCCCTATAGATGTCTACCTCTCCTGGAGCAGTAACACTGACTGACATCCTCCCCTATAGATGTCTACC
>NW_026285128.1:0-6734 GCF_023373465.1 Oncorhynchus keta | reverse complement strand
CTGAATGGTGTTGTATCTACTGAAAGGTGATATATCTATTGAATGGTGATATATCTACTGAATGGTGTTATATCTACTGAATGGTGATATTTGTACTGAATGGTGATATATCTACTGAATGGTGTTATATCTACTGAGTGGTGATATTTGTACTGAATGGTGATATATCTACTGAATGGTGTTATATCTACTGAATGGTGATATTTGTACTGAATGGTGATATGTCTACTGAATGGTGATATATCTACTGAATGGTGATATATCTACTGAATGGTGATATATCTACTGAATGGTGATATATCTACTGAATGGTGATATTTGTACTGAATGGTGTTATGTCTACTGAATGGTGATATATCTACTGAATGGTGTTATGTCTACTGAATGGTGATATTTGTACTGAATGGTGTTATATCTACTGAATGGTGATATATCTACTGAATGGTGTTATGTCTACTGAATGGTGATATATCTACTGAATGGTGATATATCTACTGAATGGTGATATATCTACTGAATGGTGTTATATCTACTGACTGGTCTCAGCCCTCAAGCTGTAGAAATACAGCACCTGCTTCAGTAGAAACACGGTTGGTTTTAGACTGCAATGGTTACATTTCCTTGTAAGACATGAACTGGATGTTTTTCTCCCTAATAAGCAGCTGCTTTGTGTCTGCGGCCGCATTCATTGTGTCTGGCCTTGTGCTCCTCTGTCCGTCAGCGCAAAGAGTCTAGCTGCACCTTCTGTGGTAACACAACATTAAATACAAAGAGTCTAGCTACTCTTTCTGTGGTAACAACACAACATTAAATACAAAGAGTCTAGCTACTCCTTCTGTGGTAACACAATATAGTATACAAAGAGTCTAGCTACACCTTCTGTGGTAACACAACATTAAATACAAAGAGTCTAGCTACTCCTTCTGTGGTAACACAATATAGTATACAAAGAGTCTAGCTACACCTTCTGTGGTAACACAATATAGTATACAAAGAGTCTAGCTACATCTTCTGTGGTAACACAACATTAAATACAAAGAGTCTAGCTACACCTTCTGTGGTAACACAACATTAAATACAAAGAGTCTAGCTACGCCTTCTGTGGTAACACAATATAGTATACAAAGAGTCTAGCTACTCCTTCTGTGGTAACACAATATAGTATACAAAGAGTCTAGCTTCTCCTTCTGTGGTAACACAATATAGTATACAAAGAGTCTAGCTACACCTTCTGTGGTAACACAATATAGTATACAAAGAGTCTAGCTACGCCTTCTGTGGTAACAACACAACATTAAATACAAAGAGTCTAGCTGCACCTTCTGTGGTAACAACACAACATTAAATAGAAGGAGTCTAGCTACATCTTCTGTGGTAACACAATATCAGGCACAAAGAGTCTAGCTACACCTTCTGTGGTAACACAACATTAAATACAAAGAGTCTAGCTGCACCTTCTGTGGTAACAACACAACATTAAATAGAAGGAGTCTAGCTACATCTTCTGTGGTAACACAATATCAGGCGCAAAGAGTCTAGCTACATCTTCTGTGGTAACACAATATCAGGCACAAAGAGTCTAGCTACTCTTTCTGTGGTAACAACACAACATTAAATAGAAGGAGTCTAGCTACATCTTCTGTGGTAACACAATATCAGGCACAAAGTATCTAGCTACACCTTCTGTGGTAACACAATATTAAATACAAAGAGTCTAGCTGCACCTTCTGTGGTAACACAATATTAAATACAAAGAGTCTAGCTGCACCTTCTGTGGTAACACAATATCAGGCACAAAGAGTCTAGCTACAGCTTCTGTGGTAACACAATATCAGGCGCAAAGAGTCTAGCTACATCTTCTGTGGTAACACAATATGGTATACAAAGAGTCTAGCTACTCTTTCTGTGGTAACAACACAACATTAAATACAAAGACTCTAGCTACTCTTTCTGTGGTAACAACACAACATTAAATAGAAGGAGTCTGGCTACAACTTCTGTGGTAACACAATATCAGGCACAAAGAGTCTAGCTACACCTTCTGTGGTAACACAATATAGTATACAAAGAGTCTAGCTACACCTTCTGTGGTAACACAACATTAAATACAAAGAGTCTAGCTACATCTTCTGTGGTAACACAATATCAGGCACAAAGTATCTAGCTACACCTTCTGTGGTAACACAACATTAAATACAAAGAGTCTAGCTGCACCTTCTGTGGTAACAACACAACATTAAATAGAAGGAGTCTAGCTGCATCTTCTGTGGTAACACAATATCAGGCACAAAGAGTCTAGCTACACCTTCTGTGGTAACACAATATAGTATACAAAGAGTCTAGCTACACCTTCTGTGGTAACACAATATAGTATACAAAGAGTCTAGCTACACCTTCTGTGGTAACACAATATCAGGCACAAAAAGTCTAGCTACAACTTCGGTGGTAACACAATATCAGGCACAAAGAGTCTAGCTACATCTTCTGTGGTAACACAACATTAAATACAAAGAGTCTAGCTACACCTTCTGTGGTAACACAACATTAAATACAAAGAGTCTAGCTACAACTTCGGTGGTAACACAATATCAGGCACAAAGAGTCTAGCTACACCTTCTGTGGTAACACAACATTAAATACAAAGAGTCTAGCTACTCCTTCTGTGGTAACACAACATTAAATACAAAGAGTCTAGCTACATCTTTTGTGGTAACACAATATTAGGCACAAAATAGGTCAGATTCAGTGTTCAGATAAGCATGCAGAACTCTTTCTTTGATGTCAATGGGAGACAACTTGAGCAGGTCTCAAGTCAGAATATCCCCCCAATCCCCCCATTAAGGGCCTCTTCATAACACCCCCAGGCAGTTGTACTAAGGGCCTCTTCGTAACACCTCCAGTCAGTTGTACTAAGGGCCTCTTCGTAACACCTCCAGTCAGTTGTACTAAGGGCCTCTTCGTAACACCCCCAGTCAGTTGTATTAAGGGCCTCTTCGTAACACCTCCAGTCAGTTGTACTAAGGGCCTCTTCGTAACACTACCAGTCAGTTGTATTAAGGGCCTCTTCGTAACACCCCCAGTCAGTTGTTTTAAGGGCCTCTTCGTAACACCCCCAGTCAGTTGTATTAAGGGCCTCTTCGTAACACCTCCAGTCAGTTGTACTAAGGGCCTCTTCGTAACACCTCCAGTCAGTTGTACTAAGGGCCTCTTCGTAACACCTCCAGTCAGTTGTATTAAGGGCCTCTTCGTAACACCAGTTGTATTAAGGGCCTCTTCGTAACACATCCAGTCAGTTGTATTAAGGGCCTCTTCGTAACACCTCCAGTCAGTTGTACTAAGGGCCTCTTCGTAACATTACCAGTCAGTTGTATTAAGGGCCTCTTCGTAACACCTCCAGTCAGTTGTATTAAGGGCCTCTTCGTAACACCTCCAGTCAGTTGTATTAAGGGCCTCTTCGTAACACCTCCAGTCAGTTGTACTAAGGGCCTCTTCGTAACACCTCCAGTCAGGTGTATTAAGGGCCTCTTCGTAACATTACCAGTCAGTTGTATTAAGGGCCTCTTCGTAACACCTCCAGTCAGTTGTATTAAGGGCCTCTTCGTAACACCTCCAGTCAGTTGTATTAAGGGCCTCTTCGTAACACCTCCAGTCAGTTGTATTAAGGGCCTCTACGTAACACCCCCAGTCAGTTGTATTAAGGGCCTCTTCGTAACACCTCCAGTCAGTTGTATTGACGGGCCTCTTCGGCGTAACACCTCCAGTCAGTTGTGATTGAGGGCCTCTACGTAACACCCCCAGTCAGTTGTATTAAGGGCCTCTTCGTAACACCTCCAGTCAGTTGTATTACGGGCCTCTTCGTAACACCTCCAGTCAGTTGTATTAAGGGCCTCTACGTAACACCCCCAGTCAGTTGTATTAAGGGCCTCTACGTAACACCCCCAGTCAGTTGTATTAAGGGCCTCTTCATAAAACACCTCCAGTCAGTTGTATTAAGGGCCTCTTCGTAACACCTCCAGTCAGTTGTATTAAGGGCCTCTTCGTAACACCTCCAGTCAGTTGTACTAAGGGCCTCTTCGTAACACCTCCAGTCAGGTGTATTAAGGGCCTCTTCGTAACACCTCCAGTCAGTTATATTAAGGGCCTCTTTGTAACACCTCCAGTCAGGTGTATTAAGGTTATGCCTGGTTCGTGGTGACCTCCAGGCAGTTGTACTAAGGGCCTGCTTGGCTTTGTGGTGATGGCCTCCAGGTCAGTTGTACTAAGGGCTCTGCCTGGCTTTGTGGTACCAGTCAGTTGTATGATTGATGGGCCTCTTTTGTAACAGTGAGTCTTTTGGTAAATGATATCCAGATGTTATTGGTATCACAGTGTGTGGTAGGCTGCCTGGCTTCGTGGTGATGGCTCTGCCTGGCTTTGTGGTGATGGCTCTGCCTGGCTTTGTGGAGATTGATGGCTCTGCCGGCTTTGTGGTGATGGCTCTGCCGGCTTTGTGGTGATTGATGGCTCTGCCGGCTTTGTGGTGATGGCTCTGCCGGCTTTGTGGTGATTGATGGCTCTACCGGCTTTGTGGTGATGGCTCTGCCTGGCTTTGTGGTGATGGCTCTGCCTGGCTTTGTGGTGATGGCTATGCCTGGATTCGTGGTGATGGCTCTGCCTGGCTTCGTGGTGATGGCTCTGCCTGGCTTTGTGGTGATGGATCTGTCTGGCTTTGTGTTGATGGCTCTGCCTGGCTTTGTGTTGATG
Organism: Oncorhynchus keta; assembly: GCF_023373465.1. NCBI lineage: Eukaryota > Metazoa > Chordata > Actinopteri > Salmoniformes > Salmonidae > Oncorhynchus > Oncorhynchus keta. Next base: position 1,991 of record NW_026285128.1, on the reverse strand, counting down.
GCTCTGCCTGGCTTTGTGGTGATGGATCTGTCTGGCTTTGTGGTGATGGCTCTGCCAGCTTTGTGGTGATGGCTCTGCCCCGGCTTTGTGGTGATGGCTCTGCCCGGCTTTGTGGTGATGGCTCTGCCCGGCTTTGTGGTGATGGCTCTGCCTGGCTTTGTGGTGATGGTTCTGCCTGGCTTTGTGGTGATGGTTCTGCCAGCTTTGTGGTGATGGCTCTGCCTGGCTTTGTGGTGATGGCTCTGCCTGGCTTTGTGGTGATGGATCTGCCTGCTTTGTGGTGATGGCTCTGCCTGGCTTTGTGGTGATGGCTCTGCCTGGCTTTGTGGTGATGGATCTGCCTGGCTTTGTGTTGATGGCTCTGCCTGGCTTTGTGGTGATGGCTCTGCCTGGCTTTGTGGTGATGGATCTGTCTGGCTTTGTGGTGATGGCTCTGCCGGCTTTGTGGTGATGGATCTGCCTGGCTTTGTGGTGATGGCTCTGCCGGCTTTGTGGTGATGGCTCTGCCGGCTTTGTGGTGATGGCTCTGCCTGGCTTTGTGGTGATGGCTCTGCCTGGCTTTGTGGTGATTTTCTCCTGGTAGGTGAAACTAACGCACACCTTTCTCTGTAGTGTTAAATCTGGCCTTTTAATCATCCTTTGGATAAGATAGGTTGGTATTTTCTGCCTTGAATTTCCGCCCAGTCACTCAGTTTTGATAAATGAAAATGAGGTGTGGGTTAGATAAGCTGACACTGCTGGGAAGCCTCCTTCTGCTCATCATATCAGAAATAAGCCAGTGAATAAGCCAGTCTCCAGTGAGCCGTGGAAGACTAGCTGGCCAGCATGTACGAGAGATTTGGTTTTAACTTCCTAGATCTCACACAAGTGCATCACCTTTGACAAGAAGCCACCATATTGCAGGATCATTAGGCTCTTATTGTTTATCTGGACTTTTTTACGGGACACAACCAGACAGGGGATGGATCTACTGCAATGGACATGTCCAGACAGGGGATGGATCTACTGCCATGGACAGGACCAGACAGGGGATGGATCTACTGCCATGGACAGGACCAGACAGGGGATGGATCTACTGCCATGGACATGTCCAGACAGGGGATGGATCTACTGCCATGGACATGTCCAGACAGGGGATGGATCTACTGCCATGGACATGACCAGACAGGGGATGGATCTACTGCCATGGACAGAACCAGACAGGGGATGGATCTACTGCAATGGACATGTCCAGACAGGGGATGGATCTACTGCAATGGACATGTCCAGACAGGGGATGGATCTACTGCCATGGACATGACCAGACAGGGGATGGATCTACTGCCATGGACAGAACCAGACAGGGGATGGATCTACTGCCATGGACAGGACCAGACAGGGGATGGATCTACTGCAATGGACATGTCCAGACAGGGGATGGATCTACTGCCATGGACATGTCCAGACAGGGGATGGATCTACTGCCATGGACATGACCAGACAGGGGATGGATCTACTGCCATGGACAGAACCAGACAGGGGATGGATCTACTGCAATGGACATGTCCAGACAGGGGATGGATCTACTGCAATGGACATGTCCAGACAGGGGATGGATCTACTGCCATGGACATGACCAGACAGGGGATGGATCTACTGCCATGGACAGAACCAGACAGGGGATGGATCTACTGCCATGGACATGTCCAGACAGGGGATGGATCTACTGCCATGGACATGACCAGACAGGGGATGGATCTACTGCCATGGACAGAACCAGACAGGGGATGGATCTACTGCCATGGACAGAACCAGACAGGGAATGGATCTACTGCAATGGACATGTCCAGACAGGAATGGATCTGCTGCCATGGACAGGACCAGACTGCCATGGGGATGGGGTTGAATCTACTGCCATGGACAGAACCAGACAGGGATGGATCTACTGCCATGGACAGAACCAGACAGGGAAATGGATCTACTGCCATGGACATGTCCAGACAGGGGATGGA
>NW_026285127.1:42500-75619 GCF_023373465.1 Oncorhynchus keta | reverse complement strand
ATTACATAGATACATTACATAGATACAGATACATTACATAGATACATTACATAGATACATTACATAGATACAGATACATTACATAGATACATTACATAGATACATTACATAGATATAGATACATTACATAGATATAGATACATTACATAGATATAGATACATTACATAGATACATTACATAGATATAGATACATACATAGATATAGATACATTACATAATATACGCCAGATACATAGATACAGATACATTACATAGATACATACATTACATAGATATAGATACATTACATAGATACAGATATATTACATAGATACATTATAGATACAGATACATTACATAGATACATTACATAGATACATTACATAGATATAGATACATTACATAGATATACATTACATATTAGATACATTATATAGATACATTACATAGATACATTACATAGATACAGATACATTACATAGATACATTACATAGATACAGATACATTACATAGATACAGATACATTACATAGATATACATTACATAGATATACATTACATAGATACATTACATAGATACAGATACATTACATAGATACAGATACATTACATAGATATAGATACATTACATAGATATAGATACATTACATTACATAGATACATTACATAGATACAGATACATTACATAGATACATTACATAGATACATTACATAGAATTACATAGATATACGATACATTACATAGATACATTACATAGATATAGATACATTACATAGATACATTACATAGATATAGATACATTACATAGATACAGATACATTACATAGATATAGATACATTACATAGATACATTACATAGATACAGATACATTACATAGATACATTACATAGATATAGATACATTACATAGATACAGATACATTACATAGATATAGATACATTACATAGATACAGATACATTACATAGATACAGATACATTACATAGATATAGATACATTACATAGATACATTACATAGATATAGATACATTACATAGATACAGATACATTACATAGATACAGATACATTACATAGATACATTACATAGATATAGATACATTACATAGATACAGATACATTACATAGATACAGATACATTACATAGATACAGATACATTACATAGATATAGATACATTACATAGATACATTACATAGATACATTACATAGATATAGATACATTACATAGATATAGATACATTACATAGATACAGATACATTACATAGATACATTACATAGATACATTACATAGATACATTACATAGATATAGATACATTACATAGATATAGATACATTACATAGATACATTACATAGATACATTACATAGATATAGATACATTACATAGATACAGATACATTACATAGATACAGATACATTACATAGATATAGATACATTACATAGATACATTACATAGATATAGATACATTACATAGATATAGATACATTACATAGATACAGATACATTACATAGATACAGATACATTACATAGATATAGATACATTACATAGATACATTACATAGATACATTACATAGATACATTACATAGATACATTACATAGATATAGATACATTACATAGATATAGATACATTACATAGATACATTACATAGATATAGATACATTACATAGATATAGATACATTACATAGATATAGATACATTACATAGATATAGATACATTACATAGATATAGATACATTACATAGATACATACAGATAGATACATTACATAGATACATTACATAGATATAGATACATTACATAGATACATTACATAGATATGAATACATACATAGATATAGATACATTACATAGATATAGATACATTACATAGATACATTACATAGATACAGATACATTACATAGATATAGATACATTACATAGATATAGATACATTACATAGATACAGATACATTACATAGATATAGATACATTACATAGATATAGATACATTACATAGATACAGATACATTACATAGATACAGATACATTACATAGATATAGATACATTACATAGATACAGATACATTACATAGATATAGATACATTACATAGATACATTACATAGATACATTACATAGATATAGATACATTACATAGATATAGATACATTACATAGATACAGATACATTACATAGATACATTACATAGATATAGATACATTACATAGATATAGATACATTACATAGATACATTACATAGATATAGATACATTACATAGATATAGATACATTACATAGATATAGATACATTACATAGATATAGATACATTACATAGATACAGATACATTACATAGATACATTACATAGATACAGATACATTACATAGATACATTACATTACATAGATACATACATTACATAGATTACAGATACAGATACATAGATACATTACATAGATACAGATACATTACATAGATACAGATACATAGATACATTACATAGATACAGATACATTACATAGATATAGATACATTACATAGATATAGATACATTACATAGATATAGATACATTACATAGATACAGATACATAGATACATTACATAGATACAGATACATAGATACATTACATAGATACAGATACATTACATAGATATAGATACATTACATAGATACATTACATAGATACATTACATAGATACAGATACATTACATAGATACAGATACATTACATAGATACAGATAGATACATTACATAGATATAGATACATTACATAGATACAGATACATTACATAGATACATTACATAGATATAGATACATTACATAGATATAGATATATTACATAGATATAGATACATTACATAGATATAGATACATTACATAGATACAGATACATTACATATACATACATAGATACAGATACATTACATAGATATAGATACATTACATAGATACATTACATAGATACAGATTACATAGATACATTACATAGATACAGATACATTACATAGATATAGATACATTACATAGATACATTACATAGATATAGATACATTACATAGATATAGATACATTACATAGATACATTACATAGATACATTACATAGATACAGATACATTACATAGATACATTACATAGATATAGATACATTACATAGATACATTACATAGATACAGATACATTACATAGATACATTACATAGATATAGATACATTACATAGATACAGATACATTACATAGATACATTACATAGATACATTACATAGATACAGATACATTACATAGATACAGATACATTACATAGATATAGATACATTACATAGATATAGATACATTACATAGATACAGATACATTACATAGATATAGATACATTACATAGATACAGATACATTACATAGATATAGATACATTACATAGATATAGATACATTACATAGATACAGATACATTACATAGATATAGATACATTACATAGATACATTACATAGATATAGATACATTACATAGATACAGATACATTACATAGATACATTACATAGATACAGATACATTACATAGATACAGATACATTACATAGATATAGATACATTACATAGATATAGATACATTACATAGATACAGATACATTACATAGATACAGATACATTACATAGATATAGATACATTACATAGATATAGATACAGATACATTACATAGATACAGATACATTACATAGATACATTACATAGATATAGATACATTATATAGATACATTACATAGATATAGATACATTACATAGATACATTACATAGATACATTACATAGATACAGATACATTACATAGATACAGATACATTACATAGATATAGATACATTACATAGATATAGATACATTACATAGATATAGATACATTACATAGATACATTACATATATACATTACATAGATACAGATACATTACATAGATACATTACATAGATATAGATACATTACATAGATATAGATACATTACATAGATACATAGATACAGATATATTACATAGATACATTACATAGATACAGATACATTACATAGATATAGATACATTACATAGATATAGATACATTACATAGATATAGATACATTACATAGATACAGATACATTACATAGATACAGATACATTACATAGATACAGATACATTACATAGATACAGATACATTACATAGATACAGATACATTACATAGATAGATACATTACATAGATACAGATACATTACATAGATATACAGATACATTACATAGATACATTACATAGATACATTACATAGATACAGATACATTACATAGATACATTACATAGATACAGATACATTACATAGATTACATAGATACAGATACATTACATAGATACAGATACATTACATAGATATAGATACATTACATAGATACAGATACATTACATGGATACATTACATAGATACAGATACATTACATAGATACATTACATAGATACATTACATAGATACAGATACATTACATAGATACATTACATAGATACAGATACATTACATAGATACATTACATAGATACAGATACATTACATAGATACAGATACATTACATAGATATAGATATACATTACATACATAGATACAGATACAGATACATTACATAGATACATTACATAGATACAGATACATTACATAGATACATTAGATACATTACATAGATATAGATACATTACATAGATATAGATACATTACATAGATACAGATACATTACATAGATACAGATACATTACATAGATACAGATACATTACATAGATACAGATACATTACATAGATACAGATACAGATTACATAGATACATTACATAGATACATTACATAGATACAGATACATTACATAGATACATTACATAGATACAGATACATTACATAGATACATTACATAGATACATTACATAGATACAGATACATTACATAGATACATTACATAGATACAGATACATTACATAGATACATTACATAGATACAGATACATTACATAGATACATTACATAGATACAGATACATTACATAGATACAGATACATTACATAGATATAGATACATTACATAGATATAGATACATTACATAGATATAGATACATTACATAGATACATTACATAGATACAGATACATTACATAGATGCATTACATAGATACAGATACATTACATAGATACATTACATAGATACAGATACATTACATAGATACATTACATAGATACAGATACATTACATAGATATAGATACATTACATAGATACAGATACATTACATAGATATAGATACATTACATAGATATAGATACATTACATAGATACATTACATAGATACAGATACAATACATTACATAGATACATTACATAGATACATTACATAGATACAGATACATTACATAGATACAGATACAATACATTACATAGATACATTACATAGATACAGATACATTACATAGATACATTACATAGATACAGATACATTACATAGATACAGATACATTACATAGATACAGATACATTACATAGATACAGATACATTACATAGATACAGATACATTACATAGATACAGATACATTACATAGATACATTACATAGATACATTACATAGATACATTACATAGATACAGATACATTACATAGATACAGATACATTACATAGATACAGATACATTACATAGATACATTACATAGATACATTACATAGATACAGATACATTACATAGATATAGATACATTACATAGATACATTACATAGATACATTACATAGATACATTACATAGATATAGATACATTACATAGATACATTACATAGATACAGATACATTACATAGATACAGATACATTACATAGATATAGATACATTACATAGATACATTACATAGATACAGATACATTACATAGATACAGATACATTACATAGATATAGATACATTACATAGATATAGATACATTACATAGATATAGATACATTACATAGATATAGATACATTACATAGATACATTACATAGATATAGATACATTACATAGATACAGATACATTACATAGATACATTACATAGATATAGATACATTACATAGATATAGATACATTACATAGATACATTACATAGATATAGATACATTACATAGATACAGATACATTACATAGATACATTACATAGATATAGATACATTACATAGATACATTACATAGATATAGATACATTACATAGATACAGATACATTACATAGATACATTACATAGATACAGATACATTACATAGATATAGATACATTACATAGATACATTACATAGATATAGATACATTACATAGATACAGATACATTACATAGATACAGATACATTACATAGATACAGATACATTACATAGATATAGATACATTACATAGATACATTACATAGATACATTACATAGATATAGATACATTACATAGATATAGATACATTACATAGATACAGATACATTACATAGATACATTACATAGATACATTACATAGATATAGATACATTACATAGATATAGATACATTACATAGATACATTACATAGATACATTACATAGATATAGATACATTACATAGATACAGATACATTACATAGATACAGATACATTACATAGATATAGATACATTACATAGATACATTACATAGATATAGATACATTACATAGATATAGATACATTACATAGATACAGATACATTACATAGATATAGATACATTACATAGATATAGATACATTACATAGATACATTACATAGATACATTACATAGATACATTACATAGATACAGATACATTACATAGATACATTACATAGATACAGATACATTACATAGATACATTACATAGATATAGATACATTACATAGATATAGATACATTACATAGATATAGATACATTACATAGATATAGATACATTACATAGATATAGATACATTACATAGATACATTACATAGATACATTACATAGATATAGATACATTACATAGATATAGATACATTACATAGATACATTACATAGATATAGATACATTACATAGATATAGATACATTACATAGATACAGATACATTACATAGATATAGATACATTACATAGATATAGATACATTACATAGATACAGATACATTACATAGATATAGATACATTACATAGATATAGATACATTACATAGATACAGATACATTACATAGATACAGATACATTACATAGATACAGATACATTACATAGATACAGATACATTACATAGATATAGATACATTACATAGATACATTACATAGATACATTACATAGATATAGATACATTACATAGATATAGATACATTACATAGATACAGATACATTACATAGATACATTACATAGATATAGATACATTACATAGATACAGACATACATTACATAGATATAGATACATTACATAGATATAGATATAGATCCATTACATAGATACAGATACATAAATACATTACATAGATACATTACATAGATACAGATACATTACATAGATACAGATACATAAATACATTACATAGATACATTACATAGATACAGATACATTACATAGATACAGATACATTACATAGATATAGATACATTACATAGATACAGATACATTACATAGATACAGATACATTACATAGATATAGATATAGACACATTACATAGATATAGATACATTACATAGATACAGACACATTACATAGATATAGATATAGATACATTACATAGATATAGATATAGATCCATTACATAGATACAGATACATAAATACATTACATAGATACATTACATAGATACAGATACATTACATAGATACAGATACATTACATAGATACATTACATAGATATAGATACATTACATAGATATAGATACATTACATAGATATAGATACATTACATAGATATAGATACATTACATAGATATAGATACATTACATAGATACATTACATAGATACAGATACATTACATAGATACATTACATAGATATAGATACATTACATAGATACATTACATAGATATAGATACATTACATAGATATAGATACATTACATAGATACAGATACATTACATAGATACATTACATAGATACAGATACATTACATAGATATAGATACATTACATAGATATAGATACATTACATAGATACAGATACATTACATAGATATAGATACATTACATAGATATAGATACATTACATAGATACAGATACATTACATAGATACAGATACATTACATAGATACAGATACATTACATAGATACAGATACATTACATAGATATAGATACATTACATAGATACATTACATAGATACATTACATAGATATAGATACATTACATAGATATAGATACATTACATAGATACAGATACATTACATAGATACATTACATAGATATAGATACATTACATAGATATAGATACATTACATAGATACATTACATAGATATAGATACATTACATAGATATAGATACATTACATAGATACAGATACATTACATAGATACATTACATAGATACATTACATAGATACAGATACATTACATAGATACATTACATAGATACAGATACATTACATAGATACATTACATAGATACATATACATTACATAGATACATTACATAGATACATTACATAGATACAGATACATAGATACATTACATAGATACAGATACATTACATAGATACAGATACATAGATACATTACATAGATACAGATACATTACATAGATATAGATACATTACATAGATATAGATACATTACATAGATATAGATACATTACATAGATACAGATACATAGATACATTACATAGATACAGATACATAGATACATTACATAGATACAGATACATTACATAGATATAGATACATTACATAGATACATTACATAGATACATTACATAGATACAGATACATTACATAGATACAGATACATTACATAGATACAGATATATTACATAGATACATTACATAGATATAGATACATTACATAGATACAGATACATTACATAGATACATTACATAGATATAGATACATTACATAGATATAGATATATTACATAGATACAGATACATTACATAGATATAGATACATTACATAGATGCATTACATAGATACATTACATAGATGCATTACATAGATACATTACATAGATACATTACATAGATATAGATACATTACATAGATACATTACATAGATACATTACATAGATACATTACATAGATACAGATACATTACATAGATACAGATACATTACATAGATACATTACATAGATATAGATACATTACATAGATATAGATACATTACATAGATATAGATACATTACATAGATACATTACATAGATACAGATACATTACATAGATACAGATACATTACATAGATACAGATACATTACATAGATACAGATACATTACATAGATACAGATACATTACATAGATACATTACATAGATATAGATACATTACATAGATACAGATACATTACATAGATACATTACATAGATATAGATACATTACATAGATATAGATATATTACATAGATACAGATACATTACATAGATATAGATACATTACATAGATATAGATATATTACATAGATACAGATACATTACATAGATATAGATACATTACATAGATACAGATACATTACATAGATATAGATACATTACATAGATATAGATACATTACATAGATACAGATACATTACATAGATATAGATATATTACATAGATACATTACATAGATATAGATACATTACATAGATACAGATACATTACATAGATACATTACATAGATACAGATACATTACATAGATACAGATACATTACATAGATATAGATACATTACATAGATATAGATACATTACATAGATACAGATACATTACATAGATACAGATACATTACATAGATACATTACATAGATACATTACATAGATACATTACATAGATACAGATACATTACATAGATACATTACATAGATATAGATACATTACATAGATACATTACATAGATATAGATACATTATATAGATACATTACATAGATATAGATACATTACATAGATACATTACATAGATACATTACATAGATACAGATACATTACATAGATACAGATACATTACATAGATATAGATACATTACATAGATATAGATACATTACATAGATATAGATACATTACATAGATACATTACATATATACATTACATAGATACAGATATATTACATAGATACATTACATAGATATAGATACATTACATAGATATAGATACATTACATAGATACATTACATAGATACAGATATATTACATAGATACATTACATAGATACAGATACATTACATAGATATAGATACATTACATAGATATAGATACATTACATAGATATAGATACATTACATAGATACAGATACATTACATAGATACAGATACATTACATAGATACAGATACATTACATAGATACAGATACATTACATAGATACAGATACATTACATAGATATAGATACATTACATAGATACAGATACATTACATAGATACATTACATAGATACAGATACATTACATAGATACATTACATAGATACATTACATAGATACAGATACATTACATAGATACATTACATAGATACAGATACATTACATAGATACATTACATAGATACAGATACATTACATAGATACAGATACATTACATAGATATAGATACATTACATAGATACAGATACATTACATAGATACATTACATAGATACAGATACATTACATAGATACATTACATAGATACATTACATAGATACAGATACATTACATAGATACATTACATAGATACAGATACATTACATAGATACATTACATAGATACAGATACATTACATAGATACAGATACATTACATAGATATAGATACATTACATAGATACATTACATAGATATAGATACATTACATAGATACAGATACATTACATAGATACATTACATAGATACAGATACATTACATAGATACATTACATAGATACATTACATAGATATAGATACATTACATAGATATAGATACATTACATAGATATAGATACATTACATAGATACAGATACATTACATAGATACAGATACATTACATAGATACAGATACATTACATAGATACAGATACATTACATAGATACATTACATAGATACATTACATAGATACAGATACATTACATAGATACATTACATAGATACAGATACATTACATAGATACATTACATAGATACATTACATAGATACAGATACATTACATAGATACATTACATAGATACAGATACATTACATAGATACATTACATAGATACAGATATATTACATAGATACATTACATAGATACAGATACATTACATAGATATAGATACATTACATAGATATAGATACATTACATAGATATAGATACATTACATTACATAGATACATTACATAGATACATTACATAGATACAGATACATTATATAGATACATTACATAGATACAGATACATTACATAGATACATTACATAGATACAGATACATTACATAGATACAGATACATTACATAGATACATTACATAGATACAGATACATTACATAGATACAGATACATTACATAGATACAGATACATTACATAGATATAGATACATTACATAGATATAGATACATTACATAGATACATTACATAGATACAGATACAATACATTACATAGATACATTACATAGATACATTACATAGATACAGATACATTACATAGATACAGATACAATACATTACATAGATACATTACATAGATACAGATACATTACATAGATACATTACATAGATACAGATACATTACATAGATACAGATACATTACATAGATACAGATACATTACATAGATACAGATACATTACATAGATACAGATACATTACATAGATACAGATACATTACATAGATACATTACATAGATACATTACATAGATACAGATACATTACATAGATACAGATACATTACATAGATACAGATACATTACATAGATACAGATACATTACATAGATACATTACATAGATACATTACATAGATACAGATACATTACATAGATAGAGATTACATAGATACATTACATAGATACATTACATAGATACATTACATAGATATAGATACATTACATAGATACATTACATAGATACAGATACATTACATAGATACAGATACATTACATAGATATAGATACATTACATAGATACATTACATAGATACAGATACATTACATAGATACAGATACATTACATAGATATAGATACATTACATAGATATAGATACATTACATAGATATAGATACATTACATAGATATAGATACATTACATAGATACATTACATAGATATAGATACATTACATAGATACAGATACATTACATAGATACAGATACATTACATAGATATAGATACATTACATAGATATAGATACATTACATAGATATAGATACATTACATAGATATAGATACATTACATAGATATAGATACATTACATAGATACATTACATAGATATAGATACATTACATAGATACATTACATAGATATAGATACATTACATAGATACAGATACATTACATAGATACATTACATAGATATAGATACAAATACATTACATAGATACAGATACATTACATAGATATAGATACATTACATAGATACATTACATAGATATAGATACATTACATAGATACAGATACATTACATAGATACAGATACATTACATAGATACAGATACATTACATAGATATAGATACATTACATATATACATTACATAGATACATTACATAGATATAGATACATTACATAGATATAGATACATTACATAGATACAGATACATTACATAGATACATTACATAGATACATTACATAGATATAGATACATTACATAGATATAGATACATTACATAGATACATTACATAGATACATTACATAGATATAGATACAGATACATTACATAGATACAGATACATTACATAGATACAGATACATTACATAGATATAGATACATTACATAGATATAGATACATTACATAGATATAGATACATTACATAGATACAGATACATTACATAGATATAGATACATTACATAGATATAGATACATTACATAGATACATTACATAGATACATTACATAGATACATTACATAGATACAGATACATTACATAGATACATTACATAGATACAGATACATTACATAGATACATTACATAGATATAGATACATTACATAGATATAGATACATTACATAGATATAGATACATTACATAGATATAGATACATTACATAGATATAGATACATTACATAGATACATTACATAGATACAGATACATTACATAGATACATTACATAGATATAGATACATTACATAGATACATTACATAGATATAGATACATTACATAGATATAGATACATTACATAGATACAGATACATTACATAGATATAGATACATTACATAGATATAGATACATTACATAGATACAGATACATTACATAGATATAGATACATTACATAGATATAGATACATTACATAGATACAGATACATTACATAGATACAGATACATTACATAGATACAGATACATTACATAGATACAGATACATTACATAGATATAGATACATTACATAGATACATTACATAGATACATTACATAGATATAGATACATTACATAGATATAGATACATTACATAGATACAGATACATTACATAGATACATTACATAGATATAGATACATTACATAGATATAGATACATTACATAGATACATTACATAGATATAGATACATTACATAGATATAGATACATTACATAGATACAGATACATTACATAGATACATTACATAGATACATTACATAGATACAGATACATTACATAGATACATTACATAGATACAGATACATTACATAGATACATTACATAGATACAGATACATTACATAGATACATTACATAGATACATTACATAGATACAGATACATAGATACATTACATAGATACAGATACATTACATAGATACAGATACATAGATACATTACATAGATACAGATACATTACATAGATATAGATACATTACATAGATATAGATACATTACATAGATATAGATACATTACATAGATATAGATACATTACATAGATACAGATACATAGATACATTACATAGATACAGATACATAGATACATTACATAGATACAGATACATTACATAGATATAGATACATTACATAGATACATTACATAGATACATTACATAGATACAGATACATTACATAGATACAGATACATTACATAGATACAGATATATTACATAGATACATTACATAGATATAGATACATTACATAGATACAGATACATTACATAGATACATTACATAGATATAGATACATTACATAGATATAGATATATTACATAGATACAGATACATTACATAGATATAGATACATTACATAGATGCATTACATAGATACATTACATAGATACATTACATAGATACATTACATAGATACATTACATAGATATAGATACATTACATAGATACATTACATAGATACATTACATAGATACATTACATAGATACAGATACATTACATACATTACATAGATACATTACATAGATACATTACATAGATACATTACATAGATATAGATACATTACATAGATACAGATACATTACATAGATACATTACATAGATATAGATACATTACATAGATATAGATACATTACATAGATACAGATACATTACATAGATATAGATACATTACATAGATATAGATACATTACATAGATACAGATACATTACATAGATATAGATACATTACATAGATACAGATACATTACATAGATATAGATACATTACATAGATATAGATACATTACATAGATACAGATACATTACATAGATACAGATATATTACATAGATACATTACATAGATATAGATACATTACATAGATACAGATACATTACATAGATACATTACATAGATACAGATACATTACATAGATACAGATACATTACATAGATATAGATACATTACATAGATATAGATACATTACATAGATACAGATACATTACATAGATACAGATACATTACATAGATACATTACATAGATATAGATACATTACATAGATACATTACATAGATATAGATACATTATATAGATACATTACATAGATATAGATACATTACATAGATATAGATACATTACATAGATACATTACATAGATACAGATACATTACATAGATACAGATACATTACATAGATATAGATACATTACATAGATATAGATACATTACATAGATATAGATACATTAGATAGATACATTACATATATACATTACATAGATACAGATATATTACATAGATACATTACATAGATATAGATACATTACATAGATATAGATACATTACATAGATATAGATACATTACATAGATACAGATATATTACATAGATACATTACATAGATACAGATACATTACATAGATATAGATACATTACATAGATATAGATACATTACATAGATATAGATACATTACATAGATACAGATACATTACATAGATACAGATACATTACATAGATACAGATACATTACATAGATACAGATACATTACATAGATACAGATACATTACATAGATATAGATACATTACATAGATACAGATACATTACATAGATACATTACATAGATACATTACATAGATACATTACATAGATACATTACATAGATACATTACATAGATACAGATACATTACATAGATACAGATACATTACATAGATACAGATACATTACATAGATATAGATACATTACATAGATATAGATACATTACATAGATACAGATACATTACATAGATACATTACATAGATACATTTCATAGATACAGATACATTACATAGATATAGATACATTACATAGATACAGATATATTACATAGATACATTACATAGATACAGATACATTACATAGATATAGATACATTACATAGATATAGATACATTACATAGATATAGATACATTACATAGATATAGATACATTACATAGATATAGATACATTACATAGATATAGATACATTACATAGATATAGATACATTACATAGATATAGATACATTACATAGATATAGATACATTACATAGATATAGATACATTACATAGATATAGATACATTACATAGATATAGATACATTACATAGATACAGATACATTACATAGATATAGATACATTACATAGATACAGATACATTACATAGATACAGATACATTACATAGATACAGATACATTACATAGATACAGATACATTACATAGATACAGATACATTACATAGATATAGATAACATTACATTACATAGATACATTACATAGATATAGATACATTACATAGATATAGATACATTACATAGATATAGATACATTACATAGATATAGATACATTACATAGATACAGATACATTACATAGATATAGATACATTACATAGATACAGATACATTACATAGATACATTACATAGATACAGATACATTACATAGATATAGATACATTACATAGATATAGATACATTACATAGATATAGATACATTACATAGATATAGATACATTACATAGATACATTACATAGATACAGATACATTACATAGATACAGATACATTACATAGATATAGATACATTACATAGATACAGATACATTACATAGATACATTACATAGATACATTACATAGATACATTACATAGATACATTACATAGATACATTACATAGATACAGATACATTACATAGATACATTACATAGATACATTTCATAGATACAGATACATTACATAGATACATTACATAGATACAGATACATTACATAGATACATTACATAGATACAGATACATTACATAGATACAGATACATTACATAGATATAGATACATTACATAGATATAGATACATTACATAGATACAGATACATTACATAGATACATTACATAGATACAGATACATTACATAGATACATTACATAGATACATTACATAGATACAGATACATTACATAGATACATTACATAGATACAGATACATTACATAGATACATTACATAGATACAGATACATTACATAGATACAGATACATTACATAGATACAGATACATTACATAGATATAGATACATTACATAGATACATTACATAGATATAGATACATTACATAGATACAGATACATTACATAGATACATTACATAGATACAGATACATTACATAGATACATTACATAGATACATTACATAGATATAGATACATTACATAGATATAGATACATTACATAGATACAGATACATTACATAGATACAGATACATTACATAGATACAGATACATTACATAGATATAGATACATTACATAGATACATTACATAGATACAGATACATTACATAGATACATTACATAGATACATTACATAGATACAGATACATTACATAGATACATTACATAGATACAGATACATTACATAGATACATTACATAGATACATTACATAGATACAGATACATTACATAGATACATTACATAGATACAGATACATTACATAGATACATTACATAGATACAGATATATTACATAGATACATTACATAGATACAGATACATTACATAGATATAGATACATTACATAGATATAGATACATTACATAGATATAGATACATTACATTACATAGATACATTACATAGATACATTACATAGATACAGATACATTATATAGATACATTACATAGATACATTACATAGATACATTACATAGATACATTACATAGATACATTACATAGATACATTACATAGATACATTACATAGATACATTACATAGATACAGATACATTATATAGATACATTACATAGATACAGATACATTACATAGATACATTACATAGATACAGATACATTACATAGATACAGATACATTACATAGATACAGATACATTACATAGATACAGATACATTACATAGATACAGATACATTACATAGATACATTACATAGATACAGATACATTACATAGATATAGATACATTACATAGATATAGATACATTACATAGATACATTACATAGATACAGATACAATACATTACATAGATACATTACATAGATACATTACATAGATACAGATACATTACATAGATACAAATACAATACATTACATAGATACATTACATAGATACAGATACATTACATAGATACAGATACATTACATAGATACAGATACATTACATAGATACAGATACATTACATAGATACAGATACATTACATAGATACAGATACATTACATAGATACATTACATAGATACATTACATAGATACATTACATAGATACAGATACATTACATAGATACAGATACATTACATAGATACAGATACATTACATAGATACATTACATAGATACATTACATAGATACAGATACATTACATAGATATAGATACATTACATAGATACAGATACATTACATAGATATAGATACATTACATAGATACATTACATAGATACATTACATAGATACATTACATAGATATAGATACATTACATAGATACATTACATAGATACAGATACATTACATAGATACAGATACATTACATAGATATAGATACATTACATAGATACATTACATAGATATAGATACATTACATAGATATAGATACATTACATAGATACATTACATAGATATAGATACATTACATAGATATAGATACATTACATAGATACATTACATAGATATAGATACATTACATAGATACATTACATAGATATAGATACATTACATAGATACATTACATAGATACATACATAGATATAGATACATTACATAGATACATTACATAGATATAGATACATTACATAGATATAGATACATTACATAGATACATTACATAGATACAGATACATTACATAGATACAGATACATTACATAGATATAGATACATTACATAGATATAGATACATTACATAGATACATTACATAGATACAGATACATTACATAGATACAGATACATTACATAGATACATTACATAGATACAGATACATTACATAGATATAGATACATTACATAGATATAGATACATTACATTACATAGATACATTACATAGATACATTACATAGATATAGATACATTACATAGATATAGATACATTACATAGATACAGATACATTACATAGATACAGATACATTACATAGATATAGATACATTACATAGATATAGATACATTACATTACATAGATACATTACATAGATACATTACATAGATATAGATACATTACATAGATATAGATACATTACATAGATACAGATACATTACATAGATACAGATACATTACATAGATACATTACATAGATACAGATACATTACATAGACATAGATACATTACATAGATACATTACATAGATACATTACATAGATACATTACATAGATATAGATACATTACATAGATACAGATACATTACATAGATACAGATACATTACATAGATATAGATACATTACATAGATATAGATACATTACATAGATACATTACATAGATACATTACATAGATACAGATACATTACATAGATACATTACATAGATATAGATACATTACATAGATACAGATACATTACATAGATACATTACATAGATATAGATACATTACATAGATACAGATACATTACATAGATACAGATATATTACATAGATACAGATACATTACATAGATACAGATACATTACATAGATACATTACATAGATACATTACATAGATACATTACATAGATACAGATACATTACATAGATACATTACATAGATACAGATACATTACATAGATACAGATACATTACATAGATACAGATACATTACATAGATACATTACATAGATACAGATACATTACATAGATACATTACATAGATATAGATACATTACATAGATACATTACATAGATATAGATACATTACATAGATACAGATACATTACATAGATACAGATACATTACATAGATATAGATACATTACATAGATATAGATACATTACATAGATACAGATACATTACATAGATACAGATACATTACATAGATATAGATACATTACATAGATACAGATACATTACATAGATATAGATACATAGATACATTACATAGATACATTACATAGATATAGATACATTACATAGATACATTACATAGATATAGATACATTACATAGATATAGATACAGATACATTACATAGATACATTACATAGATACATTACATAGATACAGATACATTACATAGATACATTACATAGATATAGATACATTACATAGATACAGATACATTACATAGATATACATTACATAGATACATTACATAGATACAGATACATTACATAGATACATTACATAGATACATACATTACATAGATACAGATACATTACATAGATATAGATACATTACATAGATATAGATACATTACATAGATACAGATACATTACATAGATACAGATACATTACATAGATACAGATACATTACATAGATATAGATACATTACATAGATACAGATACATTACATAGATACATTACATAGATATAGATACATTACATAGATACAGATACATTACATAGATATAGATACATTACATAGATATAGATACATTACATAGATATAGATACATTACATAGATACAGATACATTACATAGATATAGATACATTACATAGATACATAGATACAGATACATACATAGATACATTACATAGATATAGATACATTACATAGATACAGATACATTACATAGATACATTACATAGATACATACATTACATAGATACATTACATAGATATAGATACATTACATAGATACATTACATAGATATAGATACATTATAGATACATTACATAGATACAGATACATACATAGATACATTACATAGATACAGATACATTAGATATAGATACATTACATAGATACAGATACATTACATAGATACAGATACATTACATAGATACAGATACATTACATAGATACATACATAGATACATAGATACAGATACATTACATAGATACATTACATAGATATAGATACATTACATAGATACAGATACATTACATAGATACATTACATAGATACATTACATAGATACAGATACATTACATAGATACATTACATAGATACAGATACATTACATAGATACAGATACATTACATAGATACAGATACATTACATAGATACAGATACATTACATAGATACAGATACATTACATAGATACAGATACATTACATAGATACAGATACATTAGTCCTTCTGTGGCTCAGTTGGTAGAGCATGGCGCTTGTAACGCCAGGGTAGTGGGTTCGATTCCCGGGACCACCCATACGTAGAATGTATGCACACATGACTGTAAGTCGCTTTGGATAAAAGCGTCAGCTAAATGGCATATATTATTATTATTATTATACAGATACATTACATAGATACAGATACATTACACAGATACATTACATAGATACAGATATATTACATAGATACATTACATAGATATAGATACATTACATAGATACAGATACATTACATAGATACAGATACATTACATAGATACAGATACATTACATAGATACAGATACATTACATAGATACAGATACATTACATAGATACATTACATAGATACAGATACATTACATAGATACATTACATAGATATAGATACATTACATAGATACATTACATAGATACAGATACATTACATAGATACATTACATAGATATAGATACATTACATAGATACAGATACATTACATAGATATAGATACATTACATAGATACATTACATAGATACAGATACATTACATAGATACATTACATAGATATAGATACATTACATAGATACATTACATTACATAGATACATTACATAGATACATTACATAGATATAGATACATTACATAGATACAGATACATTACATAGATACATTACATAGATACATTACATTACATAGATACAGATACATTACATAGATACAGATACATTACATAGATACAGATACATTACATAGATACAGATACATTACATAGATATAGATACATTACATAGATACAGATACATTACATAGATACAGATACATTACATAGATACAGATACATTACATAGATACAGATACATTACATAGATATAGATACATTACATAGATACAGATACATTACATAGATACAGATACATTACATAGATATAGATACATTACATAGATATAGATACATTACATAGATATAGATATAGATACATTACATAGATACAGATACATTACATAGATACAGATACATTACATAGATACAGATACATTACATAGATACAGATACATTACATAGATACAGATACATTACATAGATACAGATACATTACATAGATACAGATACATTACATAGATATAGATACATTACATAGATACAGATACATTACATAGATATACATTACATAGATACATTACATAGATACAGATACATTACATAGATACAGATACATTACATAGATATAGATATAGATACATTACATAGATATAGATATAGATACATTACATAGATACATAGATATAGATACATTACATAGATACAGATACATTACATAGATATAGATACATTACATAGATATAGATATAGATACATTACATAGATATAGATATAGATACATTACATAGATACATTACATAGATATAGATACATTACATAGATATAGATACATTACATAGATACATTACATAGATATAGATACATTACATAGATACATTACATAGATATAGATACATTACATAGATATAGATACATTACATAGATACATAGATACATTACATAGATATAGATACATTACATAGATATAGATACATTACATAGATATAGATACATTACATAGATACATTACATACATAGATACAGATACATTACATAGATACATTACATAGATACATTACATAGATACAGATACATTACATAGATACATTACATAGATACAGATACATTACATAGATACATTACATAGATATAGATACATTACATAGATATAGATACAGATACATTACATAGATACAGATACATTACATAGATACAGATACATTACATAGATACATTTACATAGATACAGATACATTACATAGATACAGATACATTACATAGATACATTACATAGATATAGATACATTACATAGATACAGATACATTACATAGATACATTACATAGATACATTACATAGATACATTACATAGATATAGATACATTACATAGATACAGATACATTACATAGATACATTACATAGATACATTACATAGATACATTACATAGATATAGATACATTACATAGATACATTACATAGATACATTACATAGATATAGATACATTACATAGATATAGATACATTACATAGATACAGATACATTACATAGATACATTACATAGATACATTACATAGATACATTACATAGATACATTACATAGATACAGATACATTACATAGAAACTAGCCTTGCTTGGTCAGAGCTCCAGGGGTGGTCACAGTCTTCGTGTTGTCTGAGCTACAGACTGAAGATGTTAACTAAACAACCACTGTTGGCTAAACATTGTAATGCTGCTTTTCAGCATTTCTCTGCTATTTCCATATGAACTAAAGCTACAGTTAGATAGGAGACAGGTTCTACAATGTTGGCCCTATCAATATTTCTAATTTAGACGTTTCCAAAGTGATATTTGGCTGTAAAGGCTAGCATGAGGGACAGGAAGTAGCTAGCCACAGTGAGATTTATTTTGAGACCTTGTAAGCTACCTAGCTAGTTAAATTTCTCTCACGATTATAATGCCAACAAATGTTTTAATAAAAAATAAAAAAAACAGCATATTATTGACCTAACAGGTCGCTAGCTTATCCATAGACGTTGCTATGGTTGCTATGGGAACAACCGCAATTACTTTTGAAGTGACATTGCTAAAAAAAAAAAATGAATGAACTAAAGTGAAATGCACCAAATGATATATCGAACTTGTAATGCAAATCTCCAATAGCCTAATTATCACTTCCTTATTTTCATACTGGACCTAAATTACAAGGGTTAGATTTGTACTTAAACTATTTTAAATGTCATTCTTAAAAATGTGTATGTGTGTACAGAATGTGGTGTATGGTTTGCCTCGTGTGCATTGTCTGCGGGTATCATTTTAAATTGAGAACCTGCTTTCAGAAAGTATTCAGACCCCTTGATTTTATTCCACATCTTGTTACATCCTGAATTCAACATGGATGGCATTGATTTAACTCTCAACCATCTACACACTAATACCCCATAACGACTGTGAAAATGTTTTTTTTTTTTTTAAATCTATTGGAAATTAAATACTGAAAGATCTAATTTACATTTGAGTCATTTAGCAGTCATTTAGCAGATGTTTTAGCAGTTTTATCCAGAGCGATTTACAGGAGCAATTAGGATTAAGTGCCTTGCTCAAGGGCACATCGACATGTTGGTCACCCAGTTGGCTGAGGTATTTTTAAATGTATATTTTATTTTTTAAATTGTACCTTTATTTAACGAGTCGGTTAACAACAAATTCTTATTTATAATGACGGCCTAGGAACAGTGGGTTAACTGGTCTAGGAACAGTGGGTTAACTGGTCTAGGAACAGTGGGTTAACTGGTCTAGGAACAGTGGGTTAACTGGTCTAGGAACAGTGGGTTAACTGGTCTAGGAACAGTGGGTTAACTGGTCTAGGAACAGTGGGTTAACTGGTCTAGGAACAGTGGGTTAACTGGTCTAGGAACAGTGGGTTAACTGGTCTAGGAACAGTGGGTTAACTGGTCTAGGAACAGTGGGTTAACTGGTCTAGGAACAGTGGGTTAACTGGTCTAGGAACAGTGGGTTAACTGGTCTAGGAGCAGTGGGTTAACTGCCTGTTCAGGGGCAGAACGACAGATTTTTACCTCGTCAGCTCGGGGATTCAATCTAGCAACCTTTCGGTTACTAGTCCAACGCTCTAACCGCTAGGCTACCTGCCATCTATCTATACTGAACTACAATATTAAATGAATCAATGTAAAAATATCAACGCAACATGCAACAATTTCAAAGATTTTACTGAGTTACAGTTCATATAAGGAAATCAGTCAATTGAAATAATTTAATTAGGCCCTAATCTATGGATTTCACATGACTGGGCAGGGGTGGAGCCATGGGTGGGCCTGGGAGGGCATAGGCCCACCTACTTGGGAGCCAAGCCCAGCCAATCAGAATGAGTTTTTCCCCACAAAAGGGTTCCCCTCAGACGATCCCGCAGGTGAAGAAGCTGTCGTGGTTACACGTGGTCTGCGGTTGGGAGGCTGGTTGGATGTACTGCCAAATTCTCTAAAATGATATTGAAGGCGGCTTATGGTAGAGAACTGAATATTACATTCTCTGGCAACAGCTCTGGTGGACATTCCTGCAGTCGGCATGCCAATTGCACGCTCCCTCAACTTGACACATCTGTGGTGTTGTGTGACAACTGCACATTTTCGAGTTTTTTTGTCCCCAGCTCAAGGTGCACCTGTGTAATAAGCATGCTCTTTAATTAAAACAAATTCATAAATTAAAACAAATTCAAAATTCATAAAGCCCTTCGTACATCAGCTGATATCTCAAAGTGCTGTACAGAAACCCAGCCTAAAACCCCAAACAGCAAAGCAATGCAGGTGTAGAAGCACGGCGGCTAGGAAAAACTCCCTAGGAAGGCCAAAACCTAGGAAGAAACCTAGAGAGGAACCAGGCTATGTGAGGTGGCCAGTCCTCTTCTGGCTGTGCTGGGTGGAGAGGAACCAGGCTATGTGAGGTGGCCAGTCCTCTTCTGGCTGTGCCGGGTGGAGAAACTTAATCAGCTTCATGATATGCCACACCTGTCAGGTGGATTACCTTGGTAAAGGAGAAATGCTCACTAAGAGGGATGTCAACACATTTGGCCTCAACATTGGAGAGAAATACGCTTTATGGGTTCGATCAGCTGTTGATATTCTTTTTAAAGATCAGTGTTCTGTGTTCTAACCCTGTTCTCTGTGGTTCTAGATCAGGGCTCAGGGTTCTAACCCTGTTCTCTGTGGTTCTAGATTAGGGCTCAGGGTTCTAACCCTGTTCTCTGTGGTTCTAGATTAGGGCTCAGGGTTCTAACCCTGTTCTCTTTGGTTCTAGATTAGGGCTCAGGGTTCTGTGTTCTAACCCTGTACTCTGTGGTTCTAGATCAGGGCTCAGGTTTCTGTGTTCTAACCCTGTTCTCTGTGCTTCTAGATCAGGGTTCTGTGTTCTAACCCTGTTCTCTGTGGTTCTAGATCATGGTTCTGTGTTCTAACCCTCTTCTCTGTGGTTCTAGATCAGGGCTCAGGGTTCTGTGTAACAGGGAAGATCGAGGCGGGCTACATTCAGACAGGAGACCGAGTACTGGCCATGCCCCCCAATGAGACATGCACTGTTAAAGGTACTGTCTGTTTCTGCGTGTCTGTATCTCTGTGTCTGTATCTCTCTGTGTCTGTATCTCTCTGTGTCTGTATCTCTCTGTGTCTGTATCTCTCTGTGTCTCTCTGTCTGTTTCTGTCTGTATCTCTCTGTGTCTCTCTGTCTGTTTCTATGTCTGTATCTCTGTGTCTGTATCTCTCTGTGTCTGTATCTCTGTGTCTGTATCTCTCTGTGTCTCTCTGTCTGTTTCTGTCTGTATCTCTCTGTGTCTCTCTGTCTGTTTCTATGTCTGTATCTCTGTGTCTGTATCTCTCTATGTCTGTTTCTGTGTGTCTGTATCTCTCTGTGTCTGTATCTCTCTGTGTCTGTATCTCTCTGTGTCTCTCTGTCTGTTTCTATGTCTGTATCTCTGTGTCTGTATCTCTCTGTGTCTGTATCTCTGTGTCTGTATCTCTCTGTGTCTCTCTGTCTGTTTCTATGTCTGTATCTCTCTGTGTCTGTATCTCTGTGTCTGTATCTCTCTGTGTCTGTATCTCTGTGTCTGTATCTCTCTGTGTCTGTATCTCTCTGTGTCTCTCTGTCTGTATCTCTCTGTGTCTCTCTGTCTGTTTCTCTGTGTCTGTATCTCTCTGTGTCTGTATCTCTCTGTGTCTGTATCTCTCTGTGTCTGTATCTCTCTGTGTCTCTCTGTCTGTGTCTCTCTGTCTGTTTCTATGTCTGTTTCTGTGTGTCTGTATCTATCTGTGTCTCTGTCTCTACTCTTTGTCTATGTCTCTCTGTGTCTCTGTCTCTACTCTGTGTCTATGTCTCTCTGTGTCTCTGTCTCTCTGTGTCTCTGTCTCTACTCTGTCTATGTCGCTCTGTCTCTGTGTCTATGTTGCTCTGTCTCTCTGTGTCTATGGCTCTCTGTGTGTGTGTTTCTCAATGTCTAATACACCAGTGCCACCTTGTGGACATACAACACATCTCTGTCTCTCGTCTCTTTCTCTCTGTGTGTCACTCTCTCTGTGTGTGTCTCTCTGTGTCTCTCTCTCGTCTCTTTCTCTGTGTGTTTTTCTCTCTCGCTCTCTCACTCTGTGTCCCTGTCTCTCTCTCTCGCTCTGTGTGTCTATCTCTCACTGTGTCTCTCTCTGTGTCTCTGGCTCTTTCTCCCCCTCTATCTCTGTCTCTCTTTCTCTCTCTGTGTCTCTCTCTCTACCTCTCTCTCTGTGTGTGTCTCTCTCTCTCCCCCTCTCTGTGTGTCTCTCTCTCTCCCCCTCTGTGTCTCTCTCTCCCCCTCTATGTGTCTCTCTGTCTCTCTCCCTATCTGTATTGTCTCTGTGTAGGTATCTCTCTCCACGATGATCCTCTGGACTGGGCAGCAGCAGGAGATCATGTTAGTCTGACCGTCACTGGCATGGACATCATCAAGATTAAGTTAGTATATAACCTAACCTCTAACCCCTAACCTCTAACCCAAACGCACTGGCATTGGCAGCATGTTTAAGTGTTCCCTTTATTTCTTTGAGCAGTGTATATAACATAAACGCTATCCTTAACACGTGACCTCTATCCTTAACACGTGACCTCTATCCTTAACACGTGACCTCTATCCTTAACACGTGACCTCTATCCTTAACACGTGACCTCTATCCTTAACACGTGACCTCTATCCTTAACACGTGACCTCTATCCTTAACACGTGACCTCTATCCTTAACACGTGACCTCTATCCTTAACACGTGACCTCTATCCTTAACACGTGACCTCTATCCTTAACACGTGACCTCTAACCTTAACACGTGACCTCTAACCTTAACACGTGACCTCTAACCTTAACACGTGACCTCTAACCTTAACACGTGACCTCTAACCTTAACACGTGACCTCTAACCTTAACACGTGACCTCTAACCTTAACACGTGACCTCTATCCTTAACACGTGACCTCTATCCTTAACACGTGACCTCTATCCTTAACACGTGACCTCTATCCTTAACACGTGACCTCTATCCTTAACACGTGACCTCTATCCTTAACACGTGACCTCTATCCTTAACACGTGACCTCTATCCTTAACACGTGACCTCTAACCTTAACACGTGACCTCTAACCTTAACACGTGACCTCTAATCCAAACCCACTGACATGGGCAGCATCTAGATTAAGTATAGAACCTAAACCCTAACCTTAACCTCTAACCCTGCCCCACTGGTCATCATCATCAAGATCAAGTGAGTATACAGCCCTAATCTCTAACCCTTAACCTCTAATCAGTGAGTGTGTAATTCTTTACTGTGTGTTTCTATCCCTGTAATGTTTGATCTGCGTGGCTGTATGAACTCTACAAGGTGTTGAAAGTGTTTCACAGGGATACTGGCCCATGTTGACTCTAATGCTTCGCACAGTTGTGTCAAGTTGTAATAATAATAATATAAAATATAAGTTGTCTGGATGTCCTTTGGATAATGGATCATTATTGATACACAGAGAAACTCTTGAGTGTGAAAAACCCAGCAGCATTGCAGTTCTTGACACAAACCAGTGTGCCTGGCACCTACCACCATACACAGTTCAAAGACACTTAAATATTTAGTCTTGACCTTTCACCCTCTGAATGGCACAGACACAATCCATGTCTCAAGGCTTAAAAATAATTATTGAAACTGTCTCCTCCCCTTCATCTACATGTCTCCTCCCCTTCATCGACATGTCTCCTCCCCTTCATCGACATGTCTCCTCCCCTTCATCGACATGTCTCCTCCTTCATCGACATGTCTCCTCCCCTTCATCGACATGTCTCCTCCCCTTCATCTACATGTCTCCTCCCCTTCATCTACATGTCTCCTCCCCTTCATCTACACTGCTTGAAGTGGATTTAACATTAAGTAACATCAATAAGGGATCATATCTTTCACCTGGATTCACCTGGTCACAGGATGTCATGGAAAGAGCAGCTGTTCTTAATGTTTTGTCCACTCAGTGTCTATAATCTCTCCTCCAGTGTGGGCTGTGTGTTCTGTGACATTAAGGAGCCAATCAGAGCGTGTTCCCGCTTCAGGGCCAGAGTCCTGCTCTTCAACATAGAGGTCCCCATCACACAGGGCTTCCCCGTGAGTACACACACAAACAATCTGTGTTCCGTGGGTGGTTCTAAGAATATTGTCTGTGTGGTTCAAAGTGTGTGGTTCTTAGTGTGTGGTTCTAAGTATGTGGTTCTAAGTGTGTGAAATATGTGGTTCTAAGTGTGTGGTTCTAAGTGTGTGGTTCAGTGTGAAATATGTGGTTCTAAGTGTTTGGTTGTGTGTGAAATATGTGGTTCTAAGTGTGTGGTTCTAAGTGTGTGAAGTGTGTGGTTCTAAGTGTGTGTTCCGTGCGTAGGTTGTGTTGCACTACCAGACGATCAGTGAACCGGCCACCATTAGGAAGCTGGTCAGCGTTCTGCACAAGAGCAGCGGAGAGGTGCTCAAGAAGAAACCCAAGTGAGTATCAAGGTGAAGTCTTCATAGATGATGAAGCTGCTTCATGCTGAGGGACCATAGAAGAAGAGATGTTTTGGCCTCGTTGCTGAGGAAATCGGCCCGATATCCCTACATCTGATTCTACCTTTTTATGTCAATGCAGTTCTGTAGTCCGAGGATCAAGGATCAACTCTCCCGAAATATGTCTTAAATGTTGTGATGCGGCAGGGTTAGAGTGTAGAGGCGGCAGGGTAGCCTAGTGGTTAGAGTGTAGAGGCGGCAGGGTAGCCTAGTGGTTAGAGTGGAGAGGCGGCAGGGTAGCCTAGTGGTTAGAGTGTAGAGGTGGCAGGGTAGCCTAGTGGTTAGAGTGTAGAGGTGGCAGGTAGCCTAGTGGTTAGAGTGTAGAGGCGGCAGGGTAGCCTAGTGGTTAGAGTGTAGAGGCGGCAGGGTAGCCTAGTGGTTAGAGTGTAGAGGCGGCAGGGTAGCCTAGTGGTTAGAGTGTAGAGGCGGCAGGTAGCCTAGTGGTTAGAGTGGAGAGGCGGCAGGGTAGCCTAGTGGTTAGAGTGTAGAGGCGGCAGGGTAGCCTAGTGGTTAGAGTGTAGAGGCGGCAGGGTAGCCTAGTGGTTAGAGTGTAGAGGCGGCAGGGTAGCCTAGTGGTTAGAGTGTAGAGGCGGCAGGGTAGCCTAGTGGTTAGAGTGGAGAGGTGGCAGGGTAGCCTAGTGGTTAGAGTGTAGAGGCGACAGGTAGTCTAGTGGTTAGAGTGTAGAGGCGGCAGGGTAGCCTAGTGGTTAGAGTGGAGAGGCGGCAGGGTAGCCTAGTGGTTAGAGTGTAGGGGCGGCAGGGTAGCCTAGTGGTTAGAGTGTAGAGGCGGCAGGGTAGCCTAGTGGTTAGAGTGTAGAGGCGGCAGGGTAGCAGAGGGGTTAGAGTGTAGAGGAGGCAGGGTAGCCTAGTGGTTAGAGTGTAGAGGCGGCAGGTAGCCTAGTGGTTAGAGTGTAGGGGCGGCAGGGTAGCCTAGTGGTTAGAGTGTAGAGGAGGCAGGGTAGCCTAGTGGTTAGAGTGTAGAGGCGGCAGGTAGCCTAGTGGTTAGAGTGTAGGGGCGGCAGGGTAGCCTAGTGGTTAGAGTGTAGAGGCGGCAGGTAGCCTAGTGGTTAGAGTGTAGAGGAGGCAGGGTAGCCTAGTGGTTAGAGTGTAGAGGCGGCAGGTAGCCTAGTGGTTAGAGTGTAGGGGCGGCAGGGTAGCCTAGTGGTTAGAGTGTAGAGGCGGCAGGGTAGCCTAGTGGTTAGAGTGTAGGGGCGGCAGGGTAGCCTAGTGGTTAGAGTGTAGAGGCGGCAGGGTAGCCTAGTGGTTAGAGTGTAGAGGCGGCAGGTAGCCTAGTGGTTAGAGTGTAGAGGCGGCAGGGTAGCCTAGTGGTTAGGCATTGTGTTTTCATTTTATAAATATCTATTTAAGGAATTCATTCGGGTTCCACAGTGAGGACAGAACCGAGGTCCCTGTGCCGAACAGTTCGGTATGAATACATGTTCCCGTTTACAACCCAACCAAATACACAATGTTAATGCGATGGTTACTGCATTTAAAAAATATATATTTGTACCTTGTCAGCTCGGGGGTTTGAACTCACAACCTTCCGGTTACTAGTCCAACGCTCTAACCACTAGGCTACGCTGCCGCCCCCTATAACAGCAGTTGAAAACATTTATAAAAAGCAATCCTCTTTTTTTGAACTTTGAACTTCCTTTATCGCCGTACTTTTAGTTTACGGTAGTCTGCGTTTCTCAAAGAGTTCAAATCACATGAATGCTGGTATTTACCACTTCAAAACGGGTAAATTCCCACATGGTTACGAACGCAGCATCCGAGTGGAAACTTGACCCAACTTAACAATCCTGTCACAACAGACAGGAAATAATTGTAATTTTCCCGATGTACCAAAGCCGATCCGTGACCCCCAAAACGTCAATACCAATACCGAATCATGGGCTTGGTGAACCGTTACACCCTTAGTGTTGGGCAATAAATATTTGTTTAATGTTGTGTAGGTGTCTGGGTAAGGGTATGAACGCGATGGTGGAGATCCAGACCCAGAGGCCCGTGGCGTTGGAGCTCTATAAGGACTTCAAGGAGCTGGGACGCTTCATGCTGAGATACGTAGGGTCAACCATCGCTGCCGGGGTCGTCACCGAGGTAACCAGGCTCCGGCCTTCTCCTCTTCCTACCTGAGGAAAATATATCTACATATATACACATATAAATATATCTACATATATACACATATAAATATATCTACATTGTAGGCTTTTGTCCCAAACGGGAACCTATTCCCTATATAGTGTCAGAGACCTATGGGCCCTGGTCAAAATTAGTGTACTATATAGGGAATAGGGCTCTGGTCTAAAGTAGTGCACTATATAGGGAATAGGGCTCTGGTCTAAAGTAGTGCACTACATAGGGAATAGAGCTCTGGTCTAAAGTAGTGCACTATATAGGGAATAGGGTTCTGGTCTAAAGTAGTGCACTACATAGGGAATAGGGCTCTGGTCAAAGTAGTGCACTACATAGGGAATAGGGCTCTGGTCTAAAGTAGTGTACTATGTAGGGAATAGGGCTCTGGTCTAAAGTAGTGCACTATATAGGGAATAGGGTTCTGGTCTATAGTAGTACCACTATATAGGGAATAGGGCTCTGGTCTATAGTAGTGCACTATATAGGGAATAGGGCTCTGGTCTAAAGTAGTGCACTATATAGGGAATAGGGTTCTGGTCTAAAGAAGTGCACTATATAGGAATAGGGCTCTGGTCTAGGTCTAAAGTAGTGCACTACATAGGGAATAGAGCTCTGGTCTAAAGTAGTGCACTATATAGGGAATAGGGTTCTGGTCTAAAGTAGTGCACTACATAGGGAATAGGGCTCTGGTCTATGTAGGGAATAGGGCTGGTCTAAAGTAGTGTACTATGTAGGGAATAGGGCTCTGGTCTAAAGTAGTGCACTATATAGGGAATAGGGCTCTGGTCTAAAGTAGTGTACTATGTAGGGAATAGGGCTCTGGTCTATAGTAGTGCACTATATAGGGAATAGGGCTCTGGTCTAAAGTAGTGCACTATATAGGGAATAGGGTTCTGGTCTAAAGAAGTGCACTATATAGGGAATAGGGCTCTGGTCTAAAGTAGTGCACTACATAGGGAATAGAGCTCTGGTCTAAAGTAGTGCACTATATAGGGAATAG
>NW_026285127.1:20000-40000 GCF_023373465.1 Oncorhynchus keta | reverse complement strand
AACGATGAACCAATAAAAGGTCAATTCCAGCTGGTTTTTTTTTTATCTCGATATCAAATCATTTCTGGGTAACAATTAAGTATCTTACTTTGATTTGTTTTTCAATTAAAATGGTCAACAACAACAAAAACAACCATTTGCTTCATAGTAAATAGCAACAACTGTCTGGAAGTCGTGTGAGTGGGGAGGGGCAAACTGAAAAATAGCTCTTATTGGCAGAGAGGTTTGGAACTCTCTTTCTTATTGGTCTATTAACTAATTTACCCAAAACTCTTGTCCTACCAAAACAGTCAGAATTTTCAGGTAGTCTTTTCAAACTACAGTGTTATTCTAACCTCATGGTATATAAATACTGTATATATTAAACACAGGAACATCGTGTTTTTGACTGCATTGGGCCTAGGGCTGTGATGGTCATGAAATGTTGTCGGTTATTGACCAGTAATTAACTGCCGGTCTCACGGTAATTGACCGTTAATTAACATAAACACACTTAGCATCTCCTGGCTTCCACACATACAAGCCACTGATGTAGACCTTTGGTACATCTACATTTTAAAAACTCCAATAAATCCATGTAATATAGTCTACACCTTCACAATAAATCCATGTAATATAGTCTACACCATCACAATAAATCCATGTAATACAGTCTACACCTTCACAATAAATCCATGTAATATAGTCTACACCTTCACAATAAATCCATGTAATATAGTCTACAACTTCACAATAAATCCATGTAATATAGTCTACACCATCACAATAAATCCATGTAATATAGTCTACACCATCACAATAAATCCATGTAATATGGTCTATCTACACCTTCACAATAAATCCATGTAATATAGTCTACCTACACCATCACAATAAATCCATGTAATATAGTCTACCTACACCTTCACAATAAATCCATGTAATATAGTCTACACCATCACAATAAATCCATGTAATATAGTCTACACCTTCACAATAAATCCATGTAATATAGTCTACACCATCACAATAAATCCATGTAATATAGTCTACACCATCACAATAAATCCATGTAATATAGTCTACACCTCCACAATGAATCCATGTAATATAGTCTACACCATCACAATAAATCCATGTAATATAGTCTACACCATCACAATGAATCCATGTAATATAGTCTACCTACAACATCACAATAAATCCATGTAATATAGTCTACCTACACCTTCACAATAAATCCATGTAATATAGTCTACCTACACCTTCACAATAAATCCATGTAATATAGTCTACCTACACATCCACAATGAATCCATGTAATATAGTCTACACCATCACAATAAATCCATGTAATATAGTCTACACCATCACAATGAATCCATGTAATATAGTCTACACCATCACAATAAATCCATGTAATATAGTCTACACCATCACAATAAATCCATGTAATATAGTCTACACCATCACAATAAATCCATGTAATATAGTCTACACCATCACAATAAATCCATATAATATAGTCTACACCATCACAATAAATCCATGTAATATAGTCTACACCATCACAATAAATCCATGTAATATAGTCTACACCATCACAATAAATCCATGTAATATAGTCTACACCATCACAATAAATCCATGTAATATAGTCTACACCATCACAATAAATCCATGTAATATAGTCTACACCATCACAATAAATCCATATAATATAGTCTACACCATCACAATAAATCCATGTAATATAGTCTACACCATCACAATAAATCCATGTAATATAGTCTACACCATCACAATAAATCCATGTAATATAGTCTACACCATCACAATAAATCCATGTAATATAGTCTACACCATCACAATAAATCCATGTAATATAGTCTACACCATCACAATAAATCCATGTAATATAGTCTACCTACACCTTCACAATAAATCCATGTAATATAGTCTACACCATCACAATAAATCCATGTAATATAGTCTACACCATCACAATAAATACATGTAATACAGTCTACATCTTCACAATAAATCCATGTAATATAGTCTACACACCATCACAATAAATCCATGTAATATAGTCTACCTACACCTTCACAATAAATCCATGTAATATAGTCTACACCATCACAATGAATCCATGTAATATAGTCTACCTACACCATCACAATAAATCCATGTAATATAGTCTACCTACACCTTCACAATAAATACATGTAATACAGTCTACCTACACCATCACAATAAATACATGTAATATAGTCTAGCTACACCATCACAATAAATCCATGTAATATAGTCTACACCATCACAATGAATCCATGTAATATAGTCTACACCATCGCAATAAATCCATGTAATATAGTCTACACCATCACAATAAATCCATGTAATATAGTCTACAACATCACAATAAATCCATGTAATATAGTCTACAACATCACAATAAATCCATGTAATATAGTCTACACCATCACAATAAATCCATGTAATATAGTCTACAACATCACAATAAATCCATGTAATATAGTCTACCTACACCTTCACAATAAATCCATGTAATACAGTCTACACCATCACAATAAATCCATGTAATATAGTCTACAACATCACAATAAATCCATGTAAAATAGTCTACACCATCACAATAAATCCATGTAATATAGTCTACACCATCGCAATAAATCCATGTAATATAGTCTACACCATCACAATAAATCCATGTAATATAGTCTACACCATCGCAATAAATGCATGTAATACAGTCTACATCATCACAATAAATCCATGTAATATAGTCTACCTACACCATCACAATAAATCCATGTGATATAGTCTACCTACACCATCACAATAAATCCATGTAATATAGTCTACACCATCACAATGAATCCATGTAATATAGTCTACACCTTCACAATAAATCCATGTAATATAGTCTACACCTTCACAATAAATCCATGTAATATAGTCTACACCATCACAATAAATCCATGTAATATAGTCTACACCATCACAATGAATCCATGTAATATAGTCTACACCTTCACAATAAATCCATGTAATATAGTCTACCTACACCATCACAATAAATCCATGTAATATAGTCTACACCTTCACAATAAATCCATGTAATATAGTCTACCTACACCTTCACAATAAATCCATGTAATATAGTCTACCTACACCTTCACAATGAATCCATGTAATATAGTCTACCTACACCTTCACAATAAATCCATGTAATATAGTCTACCTACACCTTCACAATAAATCCATGTAATATAGTCTACCTACACCTTCACAATGAATCCATGTAATATAGTCTACACCTTCACAATAAATCACAACCATCTCCTTTGTTTTGTTGACGTTGAGTGTGAGGTTATTTTCCTGACACCACACTCCGAGGGCCCTCACCTCCTCCCTGTAGGCTGCCTCGTCGTTGTTGGTAATGAAGCCTACCACTGTTGTGTCGTCCGCAAACTTGATAATTGAGTTGGAGGTGTGCGTGGCCACGCAGTCGTGGGTGAACAGGGACTACAGGAGAGGGCTCAGAACGCATGGATTTACAATTAAGACATCAGTCACTACAATAAAGACATCAGTCACTACAACTACAATAAAGACATCAGTCACTACAATAAAGACATCAGTCACTACAACTACAATAAAGACATCAGTCACTACAACTACAATAAAGACATCAGTCACTACAATAAAGACATCAGTCACTACAATAAAGACATCAGTCTGTTCAACTACAATAAAGACATCAGTCACTACAACTACAATAAAGACATCAGTCACTACAACTACAATAAAGACATCAGTCACTACAACTACAATAAAGACATCAGTCACTACAACTACAATAAAGACATCAGTCACTACAACTACAATAAAGACATCAGTCACTACAACTACAATAAAGACATCAGTCACTACAACTACAATAAAGACATCAGTCACTACAATAAAGACATCAGTCTGTTCAACTACAATAAAGACATCAGTCACTACAACTACAATAAAGACATCAGTCACTACAACTACAATAAAGACATCAGTCACTATAACTACAATAAAGACATCAGTCACTACAATAAAGACATCAGTCACTACAACTACAATAAAGACATCAGTCACTACAACTACAATAAAGACATCAGTCACTACAACTACAATAAAGACATCAGTCACTACAACTACAATAAAGACATCAGTCACTACAACTACAATAAAGACATCAGTCACTACAGCTACAATAAAGACATCAGTCTGTTCAACTACAATTAAGACATCAGTCACTACAACTACAATAAAGACATCAGTCACTACAATAAAGACATCAGTCACTACAACTACAATAAAGACATCAGTCACTACAATAAAGACATCAGTCTGTTCAACTACAATAAAGACATCAGTCACTATAACTACAATAAAGACATCAGTCACTACAATAAAGACATCAGTCACTACAACTACAATAAAGACATCAGTCACTACAACTACAATAAAGACATCAGTCACTACAACTACAATAAAGACATCAGTCACTACAACTACAATAAAGACATCAGTCACTACAATAAAGACATCAGTCTGTTCAACTACAATAAAGACATCAGTCACTACAACTACAATAAAGACATCAGTCACTACAACTACAATAAAGACATCAGTCACTATAACTACAATAAAGACATCAGTCACTACAATAAAGACATCAGTCACTACAACTACAATAAAGACATCAGTCACTACAACTACAATAAAGACATCAGTCACTACAACTACAATAAAGACATCAGTCACTACAACTACAATAAAGACATCAGTCACTACAACTACAATAAAGACATCAGTCACTACAGCTACAATAAAGACATCAGTCTGTTCAACTACAATTAAGACATCAGTCACTACAACTACAATAAAGACATCAGTCACTACAGCTACAATAAAGACATCAGTCTGTTCAACTACAATTAAGACATCAGTCACTACAACTACAATAAAGACATCAGTCACTACAACTACAATAAAGACATCAGTCACTACAACTACAATAAAGACATCAGTCACTACAACTACAATAAAGACATCAGTCACTACAACTACAATAAAGACATCAGTCACTACAACTACAATAAAGACATCAGTCACTACAGCTACAATAAAGACATCAGTCTGTTCAACTACAATTAAGACATCAGTCACTATAACTACAATAAAGACATCAGTCACTACAATAAAGACATCAGTCACTACAACTACAATAAAGACATCAGTCACTACAACTACAATAAAGACATCAGTCACTACAGCTACAATAAAGACATCAGTCACTACAATAAAGACATCAGTCACTACAATAGAGACATCAGTCACTACAACTACAATAAAGACATCAGTCTGTTCAACTACAATAAAGACATCAGTCACTACAACTACAATAAAGACATCAGTCACTACAACTACAATAAAGACATCAGTCACTACAACTACAATAAAGACATCAGTCACTACAACTACAATAAAGACATCAGTCACTACAGCTACAATAAAGACATCAGTCTGTTCAACTACAATTAAGACATCAGTCACTATAACTACAATAAAGACATCAGTCACTACAATAAAGACATCAGTCACTACAACTACAATAAAGACATCAGTCACTACAACTACAATAAAGACATCAGTCACTACAGCTACAATAAAGACATCAGTCACTACAATAAAGACATCAGTCACTACAATAGAGACATCAGTCACTACAACTACAATAAAGACATCAGTCTGTTCAACTACAATAAAGACATCAGTCACTACAACTACAATAACGACATCAGTCACTACAGCTACAATAAAGACATCAGTCACTACAATAAAGACATCAGTCACTACAACTACAATAAAGACATCAGTCTGTTCAACTACAATAAAGACATCAGTCACTACAATAAAGACATCAGTCACTACAACTACAATAAAGACATCAGTCACTACAACTACAATAAAGACATCAGTCACTACAACTACAATAAAGACATCAGTCACTACAACTACAATAAAGACATCAGTCACTACAACTACAATAAAGACATCAGTCACTACAATAAAGACATCAGTCACTACAACTACAATAAAGACATCAGTCACTACAACTACAATAAAGACATCAGTCACTACAACTACAATAAAGACATCAGTCACTACAACTACAATAAAGACATCAGTCACTACAACTACAATAAAGACATCAGTCACTACAATAAAGACATCAGTCACTACAATAAAGACATCAGTCACTACAACTACAATAAAGACATCAGTCACTACAACTACAATAAAGACATCAGTCACTACAACTACAATAAAGACATCAGTCACTACAACTACAATAAAGACATCAGTCACTACAACTACAATAAAGACATCAGTCACTACAATAAAGACATCAGTCACTACAACTACAATAAAGACATCAGTCACTACAACTACAATAAAGACATCAGTCACTACAACTACAATAAAGACATCAGTCACTACAACTACAATAAAGACATCAGTCACTACAATAAAGACATCAGTCACTACAACTACAATAAAGACATCAGTCACTACAACTACAAAAAGACATCAGTCACTACAACTACAATAAAGACATCAGTCACTACAACTACAATAAAGACATCAGTCACTACAACTACAATAAAGACATCAGTCACTACAACTACAATAAAGACATCAGTCACTACAACTACAATAAAGACATCAGTCACTACAATAAAGACATCAGTCACTACAACTACAATAAAGACATCAGTCACTACAACTACAATAAAGACATCAGTCACTACAACTACAATAAAGACATCAGTCACTACAACTACAATAAAGACATCAGTCACTACAACTACAATAAAGACATCAGTCACTACAACTACAAGACATCAGTCACTACAACTACAATAAAGACATCAGTCACTACAACTACAATAAAGACATCAGTCACTACAACTACAATAAAGACATCAGTCACTACAACTACAATAAAGACATCAGTCACTACAACTACAATAAAGACATCAGTCACTACAATAAAGACATCAGTCACTACAATAGAGACATCAGTCACTACAACTACAATAAAGACATCAGTCACTACAACTACAATAAAGACATCAGTCACTACAACTACAATAAAGACATCAGTCACTACAACTACAATAAAGACATCAGTCACTACAACTACAATAAAGACACCAGTCACTACAACTACAATAAAGACATCAGTCACTACAACTACAATAAAGACATCAGTCACTACAACTACAATAAAGACATCAGTCACTACAACTACAATAAAGACATCAGTCACTACAACTACAATAAAGACATCAGTCACTACAACTAAATAAAGACATCAGTCACTACACTACAATAAAGACATCAGACATCAGTCACTACAACTACAATAAAGACATCAGTCACTACAACTACAAAAAAGACATCAGTCACTACAACTACAATAAAGACATCAGTCACTACAACTACAATAAAGACATCAGTCACTACAACTACAATAAAGACATCAGTCACTACAACTACAATAAAGACATCAGTCACTACAGCTACAATAAAGACATCAGTCACTACAATAAAGACATCAGTCACTACAATAGAGACATCAGTCACTACAACTACAATAAAGACATCAGTCACTACAACTACAATAAAGACATCAGTCACTACAACTACAATAAAGACATCAGTCACTACAACTACAATAAAGACATCAGTCACTACAACTACAATAAAGACATCAGTCACTACAATAAAGACATCAGTCACTACAACTACAATAAAGACATCAGTCACTACAACTACAATAAAGACATCAGTCACTACAACTACAATAAAGACATCAGTCACTATAACTACAATAAAGACATCAGTCACTACAATAAAGACATCAGTCACTACAACTACAATAAAGACATCAGTCACTACAACTACAATAAAGACATCAGTCACTACAGCTACAATAAAGACATCAGTCACTACAATAAAGACATCAGTCACTACAATAGAGACATCAGTCACTACAACTACAATAAAGACATCAGTCACTACAACTACAATAAAGACATCAGTCACTACAGCTACAATAAAGACATCAGTCACTACAATAAAGACATCAGCCACTACAATAGAGACATCAGTCACTACAACTACAATAAAGACATCAGTCACTACAACTACAAAAAAGACATCAGTCACTACAACTACAATAAAGACATCAGTCACTACAACTACAATAAAGACATCAGTCACTACAGCTACAATAAAGACACCAGTCACTACACCTACAATAAAGACATCAGTCACTACAACTACAATAAAGACACCAGTCACTACAACTACAATAAAGACATCAGTCACTACAACTACAATAAAGACACCAGTCACTACAACTACAATAAAGACATCAGTCACTACAACTACAATAAAGACATCAGTCACTACAATAAAGACATCAGTCTGTTCAACTACAATAAAGACATCAGTCACTACAACTACAATAAAGACATCAGTCACTACAACTATAATAAAGACATCAGTCACTACAATAAAGACATCAGTCACTACAATAGAGACATCAGTCACTACAACTACAATAAAGACATCAGTCACTACAACTACAAAAAAGACATCAGTCACTACAACTACAATAAAGACATCAGTCACTACAACTACAATAAAGACATCAGTCACTACAGCTACAATAAAGACATCAGTCACTACAATAAAGACATCAGTCACTACAATAGAGACATCAGTCACTACAACTACAATAAAGACATCAGTCACTACAACTACAATAAAGACATCAGTCACTACAACTACAAAAAAGACATCAGTCACTACAACTACAATAAAGACATCAGTCACTACAACTACAATAACGACATCAGTCACTACAGCTACAATAAAGACATCAGTCACTACAATAAAGACATCAGTCACTACAACTACAAAAAAGACATCAGTCACTACAACTACAATAAAGACATCAGTCACTACAACTACAATAAAGACATCAGTCACTACAACTACAATAAAGACATCAGTCACTACAACTACAATAAAGACACCAGTCACTACACCTACAATAAAGACATCAGTCACTACAACTACAATAAAGACACCAGTCACTACAACTACAATAAAGACATCAGTCACTACAACTACAATAAAGACATCAGTCACTACAATAAAGACATCAGTCTGTTCAACTACAATAAAGACATCAGTCACTACAATAAAGACATCAGTCTGTTCAACTACAATAAAGACATCAGTCACTACAACTACAATAAAGACATCAGTCACTACAACTACAATAAAGACATCAGTCACTACAATAAAGACATCATTCACTACAACTACAATAAAGACATCAGTCTGTTCAACTACAATAAAGACATCAGTCACTACAACTACAATAAAGACATCAGTCACTACAACTACAATAAAGACATCAGTCTGTTCAACTACAATAAAGACTGTTTAAGTTACAGTGCATTCAGAAACTATTTTTGCTTGTTGTCCTTCTCCACATTTTGGTACCTTAAAGCCTTATTAGAGAATTGATTCAATTGTTTTTCTCTCATTAATCTACACACCCCATAAT
The DNA here is from genome assembly GCF_023373465.1 of Oncorhynchus keta. Lineage (NCBI taxonomy): Eukaryota > Metazoa > Chordata > Actinopteri > Salmoniformes > Salmonidae > Oncorhynchus > Oncorhynchus keta. The sequence continues at coordinate 30,300 of NW_026285127.1, read as the reverse complement.
GACAAAACAAAAACAGACTTTTTGAAATGTATTAAATAAATAAACTGATATCACATTCACATAAGTATTCAGACCCTTTACTCATAAAGACATCAGTCACTACAACTACAATAAAGACATCAGTCACTACAATAAAGACATCAGTCACTACAACTACAAGAAAGACATCAGTCACTACAACTACAATAAAGACATCAGTCACTACAACTACAATAAAGACATCAGTCACTACAATAAAGACATCAGTCACTACAATAAAGACATCAGTCACTACAACTACAATAAAGACATCAGTCACTACAGCTACAATAAAGACATCAGTCACTACAATAAAGACATCAGTCACTACAATAGAGACATCAGTCACTACAACTACAATAAAGACATCAGTCACTACAACTACAATAAAGACATCAGTCACTACAGCTACAATAAAGACATCAGTCACTACAATAAAGACATCAGTCACTACAATAGAGACATCAGTCACTACAACTACAATAAAGACATCAGTCACTACAACTACAAAAAAGACATCAGTCACTACAACTACAATAAAGACATCAGTCACTACAGCTACAATAAAGACACCAGTCACTACACCTACAATAAAGACATCAGTCACTACAACTACAATAAAGACACCAGTCACTACAACTACAATAAAGACATCAGTCACTACAACTACAATAAAGACACCAGTCACTACAACTACAATAAAGACATCAGTCACTACAACTACAATAAAGACATCAGTCACTACAACTACAATAAAGACATCAGTCACTACAATAAAGACATCAGTCTGTTCAACTACAATAAAGACATCAGTCACTACAACTACAATAAAGACATCAGTCACTACAATAGAGACATCAGTCACTACAACTACAATAAAGACATCAGTCACTACAACTACAAAAAAGACATCAGTCACTACAACTACAATAAAGACATCAGTCACTACAGCTACAATAAAGACATCAGTCACTACAATAAAGACATCAGTCACTACAATAGAGACATCAGTCACTACAACTACAATAAAGACATCAGTCACTACAACTACAATAAAGACATCAGTCACTACAACTTCAAAAAAGACATCAGTCACTACAACTACAATAAAGACATCAGTCACTACAACTACAATAACGACATCAGTCACTACAGCTACAATAAAGACATCAGTCACTACAATAAAGACATCAGTCACTACAATAGAGACATCAGTCACTACAACTACAAAAAAGACATCAGTCACTACAACTACAATAAAGACATCAGTCACTACAACTACAATAACGACATCAGTCACTACAGCTACAATAAAGACATCAGTCACTACAATAAAGACATCAGTCACTACAACTACAATAAAGACATCAGTCACTACAACTACAATAAAGACATCAGTCACTACAACTACAATAAAGACATCAGTCACTACAACTACAATAAAGACATCAGTCACTACAATAAAGACATCAGTCTGTTCAACTACAATAAAGACATCAGTCTGTTCAACTACAATAAAGACTGTTTAAGTTACAGTGCATTCAGAAACTATTTTTGCTTGTTGTCCTTCTCCACATTTTGGTACCTTAAAGCCTTATTAGAGAATTGATTCAATTGTTTTTCTCTCATTAATCTACACACCCCATAATGACAAAACAAAAACAGACTTTTTGAAATGTATTAAATAAATAAACTGATATCACATTCACATAAATATTCAGACCCTTTACTCAGTACTTTGTTGAAGCGTCTTTGGCAGCGATTACAGCCTCAAGTCTTCTTGGGTATGATGCTACCAGCTTGGCACACCTGTATTTGGGGAGTTTCTCCCATTCTTCTCTGCAGATCCTCTCAAGCTTTGTCAGGTTGGATGGGGAGTGTCGCTGCACATCTATTTTCAGGTCTCTCCAGAGATGTTTGATCAGGTTCAAGTCCAGGCTCTGGCTGGGCCACTCAAGGACATTCAGAGACTTGTCCCAAAGCCACTCCTGCATTTGGGGTGTTTGTCCTTTTGGAAGGTGAACCTTCGCCCCAGTCTGAGGTCGTGAGCTCTCTGGAGCAGGTTTTCATCAAGGATCTCTCTGTACTTTGCATCGTTCATCTTTCCCTTGATCTTTTCCCTCCCAGTCCCTGCCGCTGAAAAACATCCCCACAGCATGATGCTGCTCAGTTTGGCCGGGCGGACAGATCTAGGAAGAGTCTTGGTGGTTCCAAACTTCTTCCATTTAATGATGGAGGCCACTGTGTTCTTGGGGACCTTCAATACTGAAGACATTTTTTGGTACCCTTCCCCAAGATCTATGCCTCGACACAATCCTGTCTCTGAGCTCTACGGACAATTTATTTTCTGCTCTGATATGCACTGTCAACTGTGGGACCTTATATAGACAGGTGTGGGCCTTTCCAAATCATGTCCAATCAATTTACTTTACCACAGGTGGACTCCAGTCAAGTTGTATAAACATCTGAAGGATGATTAATGGAAACAGGATGCACCTCAGTTCAATTTCGAGTCTCATCGCAAAGGGTCTGAATACTTATGTAAATAAGGTTTTTAACTTTGTGATTATGGGGTATTGTGATGTCATTATGGGGTATTGTGTGTAGATTAATGAGGGAAATGTTTTATTTAATCCATTTTAGAATAAGGCTGTAACGTTACAAAATGTGTAAAAAGTCAAGAGGTCTGATTACTTTGTATCATACAGTGAAAAATAATGGTCAAATAAAAAGGTTCAGCCCAGGTTCACATACTGATAGACACAAAGGCTGAGTTCCCACCAGAGGTCCCCGGGCCCAGAGGTGGGCCAGATACAGGCTGCCCTACAGACCTTACATGGGGCCATGGCTGAGTCCCCGGCCCGGAGGTGGGCCAGATACAGGCTGCCCTACAGACCTTACATGGGGCCACAATTAAGCCTGTATGTAGCCTCCACATTGACTCTGTACCGGTACCCCCTGTATCCAGCCTCCACATTGACTGTACCGTAATACCCTGTATATAGCCTCCACATTGACTCTGTACCGTAATACCCTGTATACAGCCTCCACATTGACTCTGTACCGGTACCCCCTGTATACAGCCTCCACATTGACTCTGTACCGTAACACCCTGTATATAGCCTCCACATTGACTCTGTACCGTAACACCCTGTATATAGCCTCCACATTGACTCTGTACCGTAACACCCTGTATAAAGCCTCCACATTGACTCTGTACCGGTACCCCCTGTATACAGCCTCCACATTGACTCTGTACCGTAACACCCTGTATATAGCCTCCACGTTGACTCTGTACCGTAACACCCTGTATATAGCCTCCACATTGACTCTGTACCGTAATACCCTGTATATAGCCTCCACATTGACTCTGTACCGTAATACCCTGTATATAGCCTCCACATTGACTCTGTACCGTAACACCCTGTATATAGCCTCCACATTGACTCTGTACCGTAATACCCTGTATATAGCCTCCACATTGACTCTGTACCGTAACACCCTGTATATAGTCTCCACATTGACTCTGTACCGTAACACCCTGTTTATAGCCATGGACTCTGTACCGTAACACCCTGTATATACCTCCACATGGACTCTGTATATAGCCTCCACATTGACTCTGTACCGTAACACCCTGTATATAGTCTCCACATTGACTCTGTACCGTAACACCCTGTTTATAGCCTCCACATTGACTCTGTACCGTAACACCCTGTATATAGCCTCCACATGGACTCTGTACCGTAACACCCTGTATATAGTCTCCACATTGACTCTGTACCGTAATACCCTGTATATAGCCTCCACATGGACTCATGGGCTGTCTGTCCTCCATATTGAGATGGGCTATCTGTCCTCTACTGAGATGGGCTGTCTATCCTCTACTGAGATGGGCTGTCTGTCCTCCATACTGAGATGGGCTGTCTGTCCTCCATATTGTGATGGGCTGTCTGTCCTCCATATTGAGATGGGCTGTCTGTCCTCTACTGAGATGGGCTGTCTGTCCTCTACTGAGAAAGCTGTCTGTCCTCCATATTGAGGTGGCTGTCTGTCCTCCATACTGAGATGGACTGTCTGTCCTCCATATTGAGATGGCTGTCTGTCCTCCATACTGAGATGGACTGTCTGTCCTCCATATTGAGATGGCTGTCTGTCCTCCATATTGAGATGGGCTGTCTGTCCTCCATATTGAGATGGCTGTCTGTCCTCCTTACTGAGATGGCTCTCTGTCCTCCATATTGAGAAGGCTGTCTGTCCTCTACTGAGATGGCTCTCTGTCCTCCATATTGAGATGGCTGTCTGTCCTCCATACTGAGAGGTGCTGTCTGTCCCCACCCTGAGATGTGCTGTCTGTCCCCATACTGAGATGTGCTGTCTGTCCCCACCCTGAGATGTGCTGTCTGTCTCCATACTGAGATGTGCTGTCTGTCCTCCATATAGAGATGGCTGTCTGTCCTCCATATTGAGATGGCTGTCTGTCCTCCATATAGAGATGGCTGTCTGTCCTTCATATTGAGATGGGCTGTCTGTCCTCCTTACCTAGATGGGCTGTCTGTCCTCCATATTGAGATGGGCTCTCTGTCCTCCATATTGAGATGGCTGTCTGTCCTCCTTACTGAGATGGCTGTCTGTCCTCCTTTCCGAGATGGGCTGTCTGTCCTCCTTACTGAGATGGCTGTCTGTCCTCCATATTGAGATGGCTGTCTGTCCCCACCCTGAGATGTGCTGTCTGTCCTCCATATTGAGATGGCTGTCTGTCCTCTACTGAGATGGCTGTCTGTCCTCCATATTGAGATGGCTGTCTGTCCTCTACTGAGATGGGCTGTCTGTCCTCCATATTGAGATGGGCTGTCTGTCCTCCATACTGAGATGTGCTGTCTGTCCTCCATACTGAGATGGCTGTCTGTCCTCCATACCTAGATGGGCTGTCTGTCCTCCATATTGAGGTGGGCTGTCTGTCCTCCTTACCTAGATGGGCTGTCTGTCCTCTATTGAGATGGCTGTCTGTCCTCCATATGGAGATGGCTGTCTGTCCTCCATATTGAGATGGCTGTCTGTCCCCACCATGAGATGTTCTGTCTGTCCCCACCCTGAGATGTGCTGTCTGTCTCCATACTGAGATGTGCTGTCTGTCCCCACCCTGAGATTTGCTGTCTGTCTCCATACTGAGATGTGCTGTCTGTCCCCACCCTGAGATGTGCTGTCTGTCCCCACCCTGAGATGTGCTGTCTGTCTCCATACTGAGATGTGCTGTCTCCATACTGAGATGTGCTGTCTGTCTCCATACTGAGATGTGCTGTCTGTCTCCACACTGAGATGTGCTGTCTGTCCCCACCCTGAGATGTGCTGTCTGTCTCCATACTGAGATGTGCTGTCTGTCTCCACCCTGAGATGTGCTGTCTGTCCCCATACTGAGATGTGCTGTCTGTCCCCATACTGAGATGTGCTGTCTGTCTCCACCCTGAGATGTGCTGCCTGTCTCCATACTGAGATGTGCTGTCTGTCTCCATACTGAGATGTGCTGTCTGTCTCCATTCTGAGATGTGCTGTCTGTCCCCATACTGAGATGTGCTGTCTGTCTCCATACTGAGATGTGCTCTATGTCTCCACACTGAGATGTGCTGTCTGTCCCCATACTGAGATGTGCTGTCTGTCCCCATACTGAGATGTGCTGTCTGTCTCCACCCTGAGATGTGCTGTCTGTCTCCACACTGAGATGTGCTGTCTGTCCCCACCCTGAGATGTGCTGTCTGTCCCCACCCTGAGATGTGCTGTCTGTCCCCACCCTGAGATGTGCTGTCTGTCTCCACCCTGAGATGTGCTGTCTGTCTCCACACTGAGATGTGCTGTCTGTCTCCACACTGAGATGTGCTGTCTGTCCCCACCCTGAGTTGTGCTGTCTGTCTCCATACTGAGACGTGCTGTCTGTCTCCATACTGAGACGTGCTGTCTGTCTCCACACTGTGATGTGCTGTCTGTCCCCACCCTGAGTTGTGCTGTCTGTCTCCATACTGAGACGTGCTGTCTGTCTCCACACTGTGATGTGCTGTCTGTCTCCACCCTGAGCGTTGATGATTCATCAAGCGGAGGTCGTAGAGAGGCCAGATTTAGACATGACATCCCGCCATTCAACCCTGATGTGTGTGCTCCACCCAGCACGTTACCACCACACCCCCTCTCTGTCCCCCACCCTCTTTGTTTTGGCTAAGGGGATACTATGGTGTACACACACACACACACACACACACACACACACACACACACACACACACACACACATTTATATTAGATAATGCCCTTGGCACCACTCCTCTCTCTCTCACGAACGGAGGAACAGGGAATAAAGAGTCAGCATTTTTTCTCTCTCTCTCTGTTTCTCTCTGACTCTCTCTCTCCCGTCTCCAGAGTAAGTCTACCTCTGTGGCGTGTCTTTGTCTCTCTCTCTCTCTCTCTCTCTCTCTCTCTTTGTGTGTGTTACGTGACAGATAAGAGGTCAGCAACAGACCAAGCATATTGCTTTCACCTGTTTTTATCAGAGCCTGCCAAAGAAAAAATCACTTTAATAACTTAAATATCACATTCTATAGTACATACTATAGTACATTCTATAGTACATTCTATAGCACATACTATAGTACATTCTATAGTACATTCTATAGTACATTCTATAGTACATTCTATAGTACATTCTATAGCACATACTATAGTACATTCTATAGCACATTCTATAGTACATTCTATAGTACATTCTATAGTACATTCTATAGTACATTCTATAGTACATTCTATAGCACATTCTATAGTACATTCTATAGTACATTCTATAGTACATTCTATAGCACATTCTATAGTACATTCTATAGTACATTCTATAGCACATTCTATAGTACATTCTATAGTACATTCTATAGTACATTCTATAGCACATTCTATAGTAGATTCTATAGTACATTCTATAGTACATTCTATAGCACATTCTGTAGTACATTCTGTAGCACATTCTATAGTACATTCTATAGCACATTCTATAGCACATTCTATAGCACATTCTATAGTACATTCTATAGCACATTCTATAGTACATTCTATAGCACATTCTATAGTACATTCTATAGCACATTCTATAGCACATTCTATAGTACATTCTATAGTACATTCTATAATACATTCTATAGCACATTCTATAGTACATTCTATAGCATATTCTATAGTACATTCTATAGTACATTCTATAGCACATTCTATAGCACATTCTATAGTACATTTACATTACATTTACATTTAAGTCATTTAGCAGACGCTCTTATCCAGAGCGACTTACAAATTGGTGCATACACCTTATGACAACCAGTGGAACAGCCACTTGCATCTAAATCTTGTTGGGGGGAGAAGGGGGTGAGAAGGATTACTTACCCTTACTTACCCTATCCTAGGTATTCCTTGAAGAGGTGGGGTTTCAGGTGTCTCCGGAAGGTGGTGATTGACTCCGCTGTCCTGGCGTCGTGAGGGAGTTTGTTCCACCATTGGGGGCCAGAGCAGCGAACAGTTTTGACTGGGCTGAGCGGGAACTGTACTTCCTCAGTGGTAGGGAGGCGAGCAGGCCAGAGGTGGATGAACGCAGTGCCCTTGTTTGGGTGTAGGGCCTGATCAGAGCCTGGAGGTACTGAGGTGCCGTTCCCCTCACAGCTCCGTGGCGAGCACCATGGTCTTGTAGCGGATGCGAGCTTCAACTGGAAGCCAGTGGAGAGAGCGGAGGAGCGGGGTGACGTGAGAGAACTTGGGAAGGTTGAACACCAGACGGGCTGCGGCGTTCTGGATGAGTTGTAGGGGTTTAATGGCACAGGCAGGGAGCCCAGCCAACAGCGAGTTGCAGTAATCAAGACGGGAGATGACAAGTGCCTGGATTAGGACCTGCGCCGCTTCCTGTGTGAGGCAGGGTCGTACTCTGCGGATGTTGTAGAGCATGAACCTACAGGAACGGGACACCGCCTTGATGTTAGTTGAGAACGTCAGGGTGTTGTCCAGGATCACGCCAAGGTTCTTAGCGCTCTGGGAGGAGGACACAATGGAGTTGTCAACCGTGATGGCGAGATCATGGAACGGGCAGTCCTTCCCCGGGAGGAAGAGGAGCTCCGTCTTGCTGAGGTTCAGCTTGAGGTGGTGATCCGTCATCCACACTGATATGTCTGCCAGACATGCAGAGATGCGATTCGCCACCTGGTCATCAGAAGGGGGAAAGGAGAAGATTAATTGTGTGTCGTCTGCATAGCAATGATAGGAGAGACCATGTGAGGTTATGACAGAGCCAAGTGATTTGGTGTATAGCGAGAATAAGAGAGGGCCTAGAACAGAGCCCTGGGGGACACCAGTGGTGAGAGCGCGTGGTGAGGAGACAGATTCTCGCCACGCCACCTGGTAGGAGCGACCTGTCAGGTAGGACGCAATCCAAGCGTGGGCCGCGCCGGAGATGCCCAACTCGGAGAGGGTGGAGAGGAGGATCTGATGGTTCACAGTATCGAAGGCAGCCGATAGGTCTAGAAGGATGAGAGCAGAGGAGAGAGAGTTAGCTTTAGCAGTGCGGAGCGCCTCCGTGATACAGAGAAGAGCAGTCTCAGTTGAATGACTAGTCTTGAAACCTGACTGATTTGGATCAAGAAGGTCATTCTGAGAGAGATAGCGGTAGAGCTGGCCAAGGACGGCACGCTCAAGAGTTTTGGAGAGAAAAGAGAGAAGGGATACTGGTCTGTAGTTGTTGACATCGGAGGGATCGAGTGTAGGTTTTTTCAGAAGGGGTGCAACTCTCGCTCTCTTGAAGACGGGAGGGACGTAGCCAGCGGTCAGGGATGAGTTGATGAGCGAGGTGAGGTAAGGGAGAAGGTCTCCGGAAATGGTCTGGAGAAGAGAGGAGGGATAGGGTCAAGCGGGCAGGTTGTTGGGCGGCCGGCCGTCACAAGACGCGAGATTTCATCTGGAGAGAGAGGGGAGAAAGAGGTCAGAGCATAGGGTAGGGCAGTGTGAGCAGAACCAGCGGTGTCGTTTGACTTAGCAAACGAGGATCGGATGTCATCGACCTTCTTTTCAAAATGGTTGACGAAGTCATCTGCAGAGAGGGAGGAGGGAGGGAGGGGGGATTCAGGAGGGAGGAGAAGGTGGCAAAGAGCTTCCTAGGGTTAGAGGCAGATGCTTGGAATTTAGAATGGTAGAAAGTGGCTTTAGCAGCAGAGACAGAGGAGGAAAATGTAGAGAGGAGGGAGTGAAAGGATGCCAGGTCCGCAGGGAGGCGAGTTTTCCTCCATTTCCGCTCGGCTGCCCGGAGCCCTGTTCTGTGAGCTCGCAATGAGTCGTCGAGCCACGGAGCGGGAGGGGAGGACCGAGCCGGCCTGGAGGATAGGGGACATAGGGAGTCAAAGGATGCAGTAAGGGAGGAGAGGAGGGTTGAGGAGGCAGAATCAGGAGATAGGTTGGAGAAAGTTTGAGCAGAGGGAAGAGAAGATAGGATGGAAGAGGAGAGAGTAGCGGGGGAGAGAGAGCGAAGGTTGGGACGGCGCGATACCATCCGAGTAGGGGCAGTGTGGGAAGTGTTGGATGAGAGCGAGAGGGAAAAGGATACAAGGTAGTGGTCGGAGACTTGGAGGGGAGTTGCAATGAGGTTAGTGGAAGAACAGCATCTAGTAAAGATGAGGTCAAGCGTATTGCCTGCCTTGTGAGTAGGGGGAAGGTGAGAGGGTGAGGTCAAAAGAGGAGAGGAGTGGAAAGAAGGAGGCAGAGAGGAATGAGTCAAAGGTAGACGTGGGGAGGTTAAAGTCGCCCAGAACTGTGAGAGGTGAGCCGTCCTCAGGAAAGGAGCTTATCAAGGCATCAAGCTCATTGATGAACTCTCCGAGGGAACCTGGAGGGCGATAAATGATAAGGATGTTAAGCTTGAAAGGGCTGGTAACTGTGACAGCATGGAATTCAAAGGAGGCAATAGACAGATGGGTAAGGGGAGAAAGAGAGAAAGACCACTTGGGAGAGATGAGGATCCCGGTGCCACCACCCCGCTGACCAGAAGCTCTCGGGGTGTGCGAGAACACGTGGGCGGACGAGGAGAGAGCAGTAGGAGTAGCAGTGTTATCTGTGGTGATCCATGTTTCCGTCAGTGCCAAGAAGTCAAGGGACTGGAGGGAGGCATAGGCTGAGATGAACTCTGCCTTGTTGGCCGCAGATTGGCAGTTCCAGAGGCTACCAGAGACCTGGAACTCCACGTGGGTCGTACGCGCTGGGACCACCAGGTTAGGGT
>NW_026285127.1:0-15000 GCF_023373465.1 Oncorhynchus keta | reverse complement strand
AGATTTAAAATTTCACAAGGGCAACCATCTCCACTGAGACTGCCCCCAGCGCTGAGATTCCATATTTCACAAGGGCAACCATCTCCACTGAGACTGCCCCCAGCGCTGAGATTTAAAATTTCACAAGGGCAACCATCTCCACTGAGACTGCCCCCAGCGCTGAGATTCCATATTTCACAAGGGCAACCATCTCCACTGAGACTGCCCCCAGCGCTGACGGATTATCGATATAAGCAGCTACATTATAGCATGTTAAATGTGTCTGCTCAGATATTAGCAGCTACATTATAGCATGCTAAATGTGTCTGCTCAGATATTAGCAGCTACATTATAGCATGTTAAATGTGTCTGCTCAGATATTAGCAGCTACATTATAGCATGCTAAATGTGTCTGGTCAGATATTAGCAGCTACATTATAGCATGCTAAATGAGTCTGCTCAGATATTAGCAGCTACATTATAGCATGCTAAATGAGTCTGCTCAGATATTAGCAGCTACATTATAGCATGCTAAATGAGTCTGCTCAGATATTAGCAGCTACATTATAGCATGCTAAATGTGTCTGGTCAGATATTAGCAGCTACATTATAGCATGCTAAATGTGTCTGGTCAGATATTAGCAGCTACATTATAGCATGCTAAATGAGTCTGCTCAGATATTAGCAGCTACATTATAGCATGCTAAATGAGTCTGTCTGGTCAGATATTAGCAGTCTACATTATAGCATTATAGCATGCTAAATGAGTCTGGATATTAGCAGCTACATTATAGCATGCTAAATGAGTCTGCTCAGATATTAGCAGCTACATTATAGCATGCTAAATGAGTCTGCTCAGATATTAGCAGCTACATTATAGCATGCTAAATGCAGATATTAGCTAAATTATAGCATGCTGATCTGGTCAGATATTAGCAGCTACATTATAGCATGCTAAATTGAGCATCATTATAGCATGCTAAATGAGTCTGATCAGATATGTCGTGTCTTTGGCATCATTAAAAGTGAAGACTTATTTTATCAAATCAATTCTCTGTAATTATTATTACGTGATTAATTAACTAGGAAGTCGAGGCACCAAGGAAAATATTCCAAAGATTACAAAGTTATAATTTTTCTAATATAACTCTTCAGATATTTTAATATCTGATCAACTAGTCTTCTAATGAACTATTCTTTACCTCACGTTAGTCTCATTCCAAATGTTGTAAATTGTTGGTTATCTGCACGAACCCAGCCTTTACTATGAATCATCCATACACCAATTGGCTTAATCATTTATTTACTAACTAACTAAATAAACACAGAAATGCATAAACACACAAACAGTAGATATGGTTACAAGGAAATGATAGGGGAGGTTCCCTAGTGGGCCAACGGTTTAGTGGACAAAGGGAAGTGGGTGTGGACTGAGAAGGGCGGGAAAGACTTAAAGGAGTCACTACACACAGTGGATAAATATATTCATTGAAATGCTAATCCTTTGCACATGAACGCCCACTCATTCGGGAATAATTGCAAATCAATATACATTTACGCCCAGTGTGTCGTCGTGATCTCTGTTGGAGTCGTCAGTCTGTCTGCTGGAGAGTTTATCTGAGTCTCTTTCTCTGCTTCCCTGAAGATCAAAGTTTATCGTGGTTAGAATGGTTACTTCAGAGGACCATTCAGAAATGTTCTCATAGAATAGATGTTTCGGCGGTTGTCGGTCTTCGCATCCCAGGTTGACATAATTTATAGCTGCAGACGAGTAATTAGTATCTAAGATTTGCTCTTATTCTGTTGGGATCGATAGTCTCAGAGTTGAACCATTTCCAGCCCATGCTTCACGTGGTATGGTTAGGAATTCAACAACTATTCGCAGTTTGCTTAGTCTTAGTATTCAAACCTGTGACACCTCAGTTTACACCGAGGTAAGAGTGGTCTGAAGAGGATTTCCTCAGTAGGGTTTATATTCGTAACATTAGAAAAGGCGGGTTCTATGACGCCTGATCACGGGTGGCGGGCCACTTGAAGCTAGGGGGCTGAATTTTCACTTTTGGATAAATAGCGTGCCCAATTTCAACTTCCTGCTACTCATGCCAAGAATATAAGATATGCATATTATTCATAGATTTGGATAGAAAACACTGTTTGAAACTGTTTGAATCATATCTGTGAGTATAACAGAACTTATGTAGCAGGCAAAACCCCGAGGACTAACTGTTCAGAATTCCCCCCCTCTCTGTTCCCTGAATTGTCTTTGCCAAGGGATATTTCATAGGAACCTATTTTCAGTTCCCACTCCTTCCACTGGATGTCACCAGTCTTTGGAATTTGGCTGAGGTTATTCCTTTGTGCAATGAAGAAGTAGGCCAACTCGGAACTGGGGACACTTTTGTGAGTTGCGCAAGACGTGAAAAGCAGCGCTGGTACGTTTTCTTTCCTGTATTGAATACAGATCGTCCCGTCTACAATTTGATCGATTATTAACGTTTTAAAATACCTAACGTTGTATTACAAAAGTAGTTTGAAATATTTTGGCAAAGTTTATAAGCAACTTTTAAATATTTTGTAGTGACGTTGCGTTTTTGTAAGCTGTTTTTTTCTGGATCAAACGCGCTTTATAAATGGACATTTTCAATATATATGGACGGAGGTTTGAAATATGCTACCCTATTTGTTTACTATTGTGCTATCATCAGACAATAGCTTCTTATGCTTTCGCCGAAAATCATTTTTAAAATCTGTCATGTTGGCTGGATTCACAACGAGTGTAGCTTTAATTGAGTATCTTACATGTGTGATTTAATGAAAGTTAGAATTTTGTAGCATTTTATTTGAATCTGGCGCTCTGCATTTCCCTGCATTTCAACTGGGGATTGGCCAGTTGAGACATTTGCGTCCCGCCTAAGAGGTTCATATTAACATCAACATACACTCTCGCATTAAGAGGATTTTTATCAGATGATAAAAGCAGAGCGATGACGCTGAAATTATAGTTGATCAGACACGGGATATTAAAAATGGTTTGATGATTTTGGGAGTTTTTATTAAGCAACAAAATGATAAATGCCTTCAATGGCATTAGCCTACTTAATTCCTACTTTATCAGTCATTCACTGATATTCATTCCCACAGTAACTATCGATGGATCCAACCAGTTGTGGTTTTGAGAAAACATGTGTGGATAGTGGCGGGTTTTACGGCGGGAAGTGACATGCCTGGCATGGCAACAGCCTAATAATGGGCGCTGCCTAGCAACCATCATTATGAAGCATCACATCTCATGACTGCTCATTGTTTATTTTTGACATGCGTTATTCTGGATTTTTTTAAATTGTTGTTCTGTCTCTCACTGTTCAAATAAACCTTCCATTAAAATTATAGACTGGTCATTTCCTTGTCAGTGGGCAAACGTACAAAATCAACAGTCTTATTTTTGGTTGGTGCAACAAGTTTAAATTCTGATCCCAAAAGTCAGATGTAAAATAATGCAATATACAAAAAAAAAAAAAGTTTGAAATATCCAATAAATGTCGTTCCACTTCATGATTGTGTCCCACTTGTTGTTGATTCTTCACAAAAAAATACAGTTTTATATCTTTATGTTTGAAGCCTGAAATGTGGCAAAAGGTCGCAAAGTTCAAGGGGGCCGAATACTTTCGCAAGGCACTGTATGTCACAACAGTATGTGTCATTTACATTTACATTTAAGTCATTTAGCAGACGCTCTTATCCAGAGCGACTTACAAATTGGTGCATACACCTTATGACATCCAGTGGAACAGCCACTTTACAATAGTGCATCTAAATCTTTTTAGGGGGGTGAGAAGGATTACTTATCCTATCCTAGGTATTCCTTAAAGAGGTGGGGTTTCAGGAGTCTCCGGAAGGTGGTGATTGACTCCACTGTCATGACGACAGTGATTTGACAGGTTATGGCAGGTGTTATTTATATATATATTATTTAACCTTTATTTTATTTAACCTTTATTCAACAAGTCAGTTAAAAACAAATTCTTATTTACAATGACGGCCTACCCTGGCCAAACCCGGACCAATTGTGCACCGCCCTATGGGACTCCCAGCTGGATGTGATGCAACCTGGATTCGAACCAGGGCCTGTAGTGACACTTCTTGCACTGAGATACAGTGTCTTAGACCACTGCGCCTCTGTCACCCAAAAGGAATATGGTGTGTGAATGGAGAAAGGTCTAGCTGCCTTTTGCAAAATATTTTTCATTATTATATATTTTTTGTACATATTTGAGATGGGAAGACAGTGGGGAAAGATAGAGATGTCAATGGGAAGAAGGCTGGGGAATAATGTCCACACTGTAGACATGTTTACCAGAGGCGCTAGACCAGCCAGTCCCCATTACTCTATCGCAGCTCCTCCCCATCTCTCACATCTGAAGGGGGCTTGTTTCATTTCCTGTCTCTGTATTGGTCCGACACACCTCCTGAGGTAGACTAAACAGGAGGGAGGGAGAGAGAGGGAGGGAGAAAGAGAGAGGTAAGTGACCTCTGCAGCACATGACCAAGGTCACGGGCATAGTATTTGGTACATGTGTTTAGAGTTTGCAGTTAACAAAGGCTATTGACCCACAGAAAACAAGTCCAACCGTCAATATTGGGGAATCTACTCTAAAAATTGAGTTGACCAACCTGGACGAAGTTAAGCTATACTAAAGCAATATATGTATATGTAGTTCACTACATGTAAAATTAATATGTAAATCTGAAATGTCATGGACAACAAATTGCAAGAACAGATTACTTTGGGTTCATATGTTAACATATTGTGTTATTTAGCCTATAGGCACAAAAACAATGTTGTAGTTAACTACACCTCTACATGGTAAAACAGTAGTGTGTAGTTCCAGTAGTTAGCTACACCGCTACATGTAAAACAGTAGTGTGTAGTTCCAGTAGTTAGCTACAGCACTACATGTAAAACAGTAGTGTGTAGTTCCAGTAGTTAGCTACACCGCTACATGGTAAAACAGTAGTGTGTAGTTCCAGTAGTTAGCTACATGTAAAACAGTAGTGTGTAGTTCCAGTAGTTAGCTACAGCACTACATGGTAAAACAGTAGTGTGTAGTTCCAGTAGTTAGCTACAGCACTACATGGTAAAACAGTAGTGTGTAGTTCCAGTAGTTAGCTACACTGCTACATGGTAAAACAGTAGTGTGTAGTTCCAGTAGTTAGCTACAGCACTACATGGTAAAACAGTAGTGTGTAGTTCCAGTAGTTAGCTACACTGCTACATGGTAAAACAGTAGTGTGTAGTTCCAGTAGTTAGCTACAGCACTACATGGTAAAACAGTAGTGTGTAGTTCCAGTAGTTAGCTACACCGCTACATGGTAAAACAGTAGTGTGTAGTTCCAGTAGTTAGCTACAGCACTACATGGTAAAACAGTAGTGTGTAGTTCCAGTAGTTAGTTAGCTACACCGCTACATGGTAAAACAGTAGTGTGTAGTTCCAGTAGTTAGTTAGCTACACCGCTACATGGTAAAACAGTAGTGTGTAGTTCCAGTAGTTAGTTAGCTACACCGCTACATGGTAAAACAGTAGTGTGTAGTTCCAGTAGTTAGCTACACCGCTACATGGTAAAACAGTAGTGTGTAGTTCCAGTAGTTAGTTAGCTACACCGCTACATGGTAAAACAGTAGTGTGTAGTTCCAGTAGTTAGCTACATGGTAAAACAGTAGTGTGTAGTTCCAGTAGTTAGCTACACCAGTACTACACAGCAAAAAAAAAAAAAAATTCAGAACAGAATTACATTGGGTCTATAACAGGACAAACCTGTATGAGCTTTCTCTCTATGCCTGCCTCCCCAAGTGTGCAAACAAACACGCACACACACAAACACACACACATTCACACAGATATACACACACACACACATTCACACACAAACACACACACACTCCGCAGGCCCATTCAGACCCCGTGGTCTGAGTCTGCTTCTTCCTAAGGGAGAGTAGGGAATGGTTTCCGCGGATTCTTCTGACCCAGCTTGTCCTGTCCAACACACACACACTTTTTCCACACACATTGCTTTTTCTGTCGTCTTTGCTGCCCTCTTGTGGACGTTTTTAGCCTGTGACTAAATCTGCCGTGACATCCGCCATTTTGTTTACCTCAGTGCACAAAAACGATTGCAAAAAAAATATATACATATACACTGTCTCCTAAAAAATCTCTTATTTCTAGTGACTAGGCAAAACGAACGTAGCACACTGTTGTGTTAGCTTGGCGGCTAACAGGCCTCAATGGTAGATCATAGTATCATTATCTTTGTTATTCCCTTTTGCTAGTAATCCTTCACAGAACTGTTCTATCTTTCTTCGTTTCTATAACAACAACCATCACTGTATTTTTTTTCTCTTACCAATCATATTTTTATTTTATTTTAATTATTTTATTTTGAATTTTATTAACAATACTGAAACGTACACATACAAACCACAGCATCATACAAACATCAACTACATCACACCTGTCCAGACACACCTGTCCAGACACACCTGTCCAGAGACACCTGTCCAGACACACCTGTCCAGAGACACCTGTCCAGACACACCTGTCCAGAGACACCTGTCCAGAGACACCTGTCCAGATACACCTGTCCAGAGACACCTGTCCAGACACACCTGTCCAGAGACACACCTGTCCAGACACACCTGTCCAGAGACACCTGTCCAGAGACACCTGTCCAGATACACCTGTCCAGAGACACCTGTCCAGACACACCTGTCCAGAGACACACCTGTCCAGACACACCTGTCCAGACACACCTGTCCAGACACACCTGTCCAGACACACCTGTCCAGAGACACCTGTCCAGACACACCTGTCCAGAGACACCTGTCCAGAGACACCTGTCCAGACACACCTATCCAGAGACACCTGTCCAGATACACCTGTCCAGAGACACCTGTCCAGACACACCTATCCAGAGACACCTGTCCAGAGACACCTGTCCAGAGACACACCTGTCCAGAGACACACCTGTCCAGACACACCTGTCCAGAGACACACCTGCTGAACACGCCCATCTCCAGCGCCTGCATCACTCTCCGCCACATGGCCTCAAGCGGCGCCATTTTGTTTCTCTCCGTCATCCAAGCACTTTCAACATTTAGCTAATAAATCATTTGACCTTTCCATTGTGTCAACGACGGAGGTTTGGTTGATTTCCGGTTTTTAAGTATACGTTTTTTTAAAAGATGATTTATGAGGAGAATCACCTATCTGGCATCTCACTACTACCCTCAAATATGCAAACAGATTAAAAGCGATAGACTGTTCTCTCTGCTACCGCACGGCAAGCGGTACCAGAGCACCAAGTCTAGGACTAAAAGGCTCCTCAACAGCTTCTAATCCCAAAGCCATTAGACTGATGAACAATTCATAGAAATGGCCACCGGACAATTTACATTGACCCCTCCTCTTGTACACTGCTGCTACTCGCTGTTTGTTTGTTACCTATGCATAGTCACTTCACCCCTACCTCCATGTACAGATGACCTCAACTAGTCTGTACACCTGCACACTGACTCGGTACCGGTACCCCCTGTATATAGCCTCCACATTGACTCTGTACCGTAACACCCTGTATATAGCCTCCACATTGACTCTGTACCGGTACCCCCTGTATATAGCCTCCACATTGACTCTGTACCGTAACACCCTGTATATAGCCTCCACATTGACTCTGTACCGTAACATCCTGTATATAGCCTCCACATTGACTCTGTACCGTAACACCCTGTATATAGCCTCCACATTGACTCTGTACCGGTACCCCCTGTATATAGCCTCCACATTGACTCTGTACCGGTACCCCCTGTATATAGCCTCCACATTGACTCTGTACCAGTACCCCCTGTATATAGCCTCCACATTGACTCTGTACCGGTACCCCCTGTATATAGCCTCCACATTGACTGTGTATCGGTACCCCCTGTATATAGCCTCCACATTGACTCTGTACCGGTACCCCCTGTATATAGCCTCCACATTGACTCTGTACTGTAATACCCTGTATATAGCCTCCACATTGACTCTGTACCGTAACACCCTGTATATAGCCTCCACATTGACTCTGTACCGGTACCCCCTGTATATAGCCTCTACATTGACTCTGTACCGGTACCCCCTGTATATAGCCTCCACATTGACTCTGTACCGGTACCCCCTGTATATAGCCTCCACATTGACTCTGTATCGGTACCCCCTGTATATAGCCTCCACATTGACTGTGTATCGGTACCCCCTGTATATAGCCTCCACATTGACTCTGTACTGTAATACCCTGTATATAGCCTCCACATTGACTCTGTACTGTAATACCCTGTATATATCCTCCACATTGACTCTGTACTGTAATACCCTGTATATAGCCTCCACATTGACTCTGTACCGTAACACCCTGTATATAGCCTCCACATTGACTCTGTACCAGTACCCCTTGTATATAGCCTCCACATTGACTCTGTACAGGTACCCCCTGTATATAGCCTCCACATTGACTCTGTACTGTAACACCCTGTATATAGCCTCCACATTGACTCTGTACCGTAACACCCTGTATATAGCCTCCACATTGACTCTGTACCGTAATACCCTGTATATAGCCTCCACATTGACTCTGTACCGTAATACCCTGTATATAGCCTCCACATTGACTCTGTACCGGCGACCGGTCAGGAAGTCCAGGGTCCAGTTGCAGAGGGATGTGTTTGTCCCAGGATCCTTAGCTTAGTGGTGAGCTTTGAGGGCACTATGGTGTTGAATGCTGAGCTGTAGTCAATGAACAGCATTCTCACATAGGTGTATCATTTGTCCAGGTGGGAAAGGGCAGTGTATAGTGCGATTGAGATTGCCTACACAGCATCAGCATCAGCATCAGTGGTGAAAAAGTACCCAGTTGTCATACTTGAATAAAAGTAGAATAGAACATGGTAGAAAAGTGAAAGTCACCCAGTAAAATACGACTTGATTAAAAGTCTAAAAGTATTTTTGGTTTAAAAAAATATTTAAGTTCCAAAAGGCCTCCTGAATGGCGCAGCATCACCGTACTAGAGGTGTCACTACAGATCCGGGTTCGATCCCGGTCTGTGTCGCAGCCGGCCGTGACCAGGAAACCCATGGGGCGGCGCACAATAGGTTGTCCCGGTTAGGGGAGGGTTTGGCCGGGCGGGATGTCCTTGTCCAATCGCGCTCTAGAAACTCCTGTGGTGGGCCGGACGCTGACCCGGTTCGCCAGTTGGACAGTGCTTCCTCCGACACATTGGTGCGGCTGGTTAAGTGAGTGGTGTGTCAAGAAAAGTGGCTTGGTCGTGTTTCAGAGGACGTCTGGTTCTCAACCTTCACCTCTCCCAAGTCCGTACTGGAGTTGCAGCGATGGGACAAGACTATAACTACCAATTGGATATCAAGAAATTGGGGAGAAAAAGTGGTACCAGACGGCACCATTTTCTTAGATGTTTTAAATTCACTGATAGCCAGGGACTCCAACACTCAGATAATTCACTGATAGCCAGGGACTCCAACACTCAGACATAATTCACTGATAGCCAGGGACTCCAACACTCAGACATAATTTACACGCAAAGCATGTGTATTTAGCATGAGTCCTCCAGATCAGAGGCAGTAGGGATGACCAGGGATGTTCTCTGTTTAGTGAGTCCTCCAGATCAGAGGCAGTAGGGAGGACCAGGGATGTTCTCTGTTTAGTGAGTCCTCCTGATCAGAGGCAGTAGGGATGACCAGGGATGTAAGTGTGTGAATTAGACAATTATTAAGTAGCACTTATACAGCATGGATGAGGGTCTCCATTTCCTTATACAGCATGGATGAGGGCCTCCATTTCCTTACACAGCATGGATGAGGGCCTTCATTTCCTTACACAGCATGGCTGAGGGACTCCATTTCACAGCTTGCAATGTGATCATGGATTTGTGGCGCAGCCTTCTAAAAAGCGTTTTAACCACCGTAGTTTATATAAAAAGCATAGCGTCTGACGCGAATAAAAACATTCAAAAGCTTTGCCCTTACAAATAGTAAGGAAACGTTTACAAGGAAAATTTTATTTCATAACCAGGTCAAAAAAACTGTATTGCTCCATAGAACTCTTCTTGCCTGATGAGCTAAGCAATGATGTCATGGATATGATGTCATGCAGACTAAACCAACGGAGAATTCTAACCCGGGGGGGGTCCTATATATACAAATGTCCACAATGGAATGTTCTGGGTTGTACTAATACTATACAAATGTGCAAATATACAGTCATTATAATACATAATAACACTGCAATAACTTAAAATAGCGAAAGTGGCTCTTACAGCCGTTTCCCCCTAATACTCTGGCTGTTGCACGGCGCTCGCTACATCACAACAGATGCTCGTCACTTTACTGTCATTCAGATAAACAGTTCCTGGATCAGCTGATGATGGCCGTCATCAGACCATTGAATTACATTTTCCAAGTTATTCTCCCAAACCCCTAAATGGATTTGATCTTCTGTCTTAAAAGGGAAAGGAAATGCAGCACATGAGAAATGTCCACTATCACAAAGCTCTGCTGTTATACGGCTGTTGTTGGCCTATCAGACGTCAGACAGAGCAGACGTGATCTGATGCAACATGTTGTTGACGTTACTGCTGAGCCAGAACAGAACGGAATCCCATCCATGACCCCAGGTGAACCCAGGGAGGATATTTATCTAGTCCGTGATTGGCTGGACCTCTCTCTCCCGGATCCATTCTGATTGGCGAGCTGGCTGGTGTAATAACATCGCTGACGTGTGGTTGATGTTCAATGTCTGTGTGAGACGCTCTCTCCGACAAACAACTGGACACATCGGATATTGTGTGTGTGTCTGAGTGTGTGTGTGACGCTGACAAACAACTGGACACATGATATTGTGTGTGTCTGTGTGTGTGTGAGACGCTCTCTCCGACAAACAACTGGACACATGGGATATGTGTGTGTCTGTGTGTGTGTGACGCTCTCTCCGACAAACAACTGGACACATCGGATATTGTGTGTGTGTCTGTGTGTGTGTGACGCTCTCTCCGACAAACAACTGGACACATGGGATATTGTGTGTGTCTCCTCTCTCCGACAAACAACTGGACACATGGGATATTGTGTGTGTCCTCCTCCGACAAACAACTGGACACATCGGATATTGGTCCTGTGTGTGTGACTCTCTCCGACAAACAACTGGACACATCGGATACCTGTGTGTGTGTGACGCTCTCTCCGACAAACAACTGGACACATGGGATATTGTGTGTGTGTCTGTGTGTGTGTGACCTCTCTCCGACAAACAACTGGACACATATATTGTGTGTGTGTCTGAGTGTGTCCTCCTCCGACAAACAACTGGACACATGGGATATTGTGTGTGTGTCTGAGTGTGTGTGATGCTGACGGATCAACTTGATGGATCCATAATACATCATGACTTGTTGAGCTGGTCCTAACATGTCCCCTGTGTTGATCCTAATCTGGCTAATAATGAGGGCCTGGAGGAGAATAATGAGCTGGATGGAAACCTCCCGGATTTTGGCCCTCACCCCTACCTGGTCCTCCTCACCCCCTACCTGGTCCTCTTCACCCTAACTGGTCCTCCTCACCCCTACCTGGTTCTCCTCACCCCTACCTGGTCCTCTTCACCCCTACCTGGTCCTCCTCTTCACCCCTACCTGGTCCTCCTCCTCACCCCTACCTGGTCCTCCTCTTCACCCCTACCTGGTCCTCCTCTTCACCCCTACCTGGTCCTCCTCACCCCTAACTGGTCCTCCTCACCCCTACCTGGTCCTCCTCTTCACCCCTACCTGGTCCTCCTCACCCCTACCTGGTCCTCCTCCTTACCCCTACCTGGTCCTCCTCTTCACCCCTACCTGGTCCTCCTCCTCACCCCTAACTGGTCCTCCTCTTCACCCCTACCTGGTCCTCCTCCTCACCCCTACCTGGTCCTCCTCTTCACCCCTACCTGGTCCTCCTCTTCACCCCTACCTGGTCCTCCTCTTCACCCCTACCTGGTCCTCCTCTTCACCCCCTACCTGGTCCTCCTCACCCCTACCTGGTCCTCTTCACCCCTACCTGGTCCTCCTCACCCCTACCTGGTCCTCCTCACCCCTACCTGGTCCTCCTCACCCCTACCTGGTCCTCCTCCTCACCCCTACCTGGTCCTCCTCCTCACCCCTACCTGGTCCTCCTCCTCACCCCTACCTGGTCCTCCTCCTCACCCCTACCTGGTCCTCCTCACCCCTACCTGGTCCTCCTCACCCCTACCTGGTCCTCCTCCTCACCCCTACCTGGTCCTCCTCACCCCTACCTGGTCCTCCTCACCCCTACCTGGTCCTCCTCCTCACCCCTACCTGGTCCTCCTCACCCCTACCTGGTCCTCCTCACCCCTACCTGGTCCTCCTCTTCACCCCTACCTGGTCCTTCTCCTCACCCCTACCTGGTCCTCCTCTTCACCCTTACCTGGTCCTCCTCTTCACCCCTACCTGGTCCTCCTCACCCTAACTGGTCCTCCTAACCCCTAACTGGTCCTCCTCACCCCTACCTGGTCCTCCTCTTCACCCCCCTACCTGGTCCTTCTCCTCACCCCTACCTGGTCCTCCTCTTCACCCCTACCTGGTCCTCCTCTTCACCCCTACCTGGTCCTCCTCACCCCTACCTGGTCCTCCTCACCCCTACCTGGTCCTCCTCCTCACCCCTACCTGGTCCCCCTCCTCACCCCTACCTGGTCCTCCTCACCCCTACCTGGTCCTCCTCACCCCTACCTGGTCCTCCTCCTCACCCCTACCTGGTCCTCCTCACCCCTACCTGGTCCTCCTCCTCACCCCTACCTGGTCCTCCTCCTCACCCCTACCTGGTCCTCCTCCTCACCCCTACCTGGTCCTCCTCACCCCTACCTGGTCCTCCTCACCCCTACCTGGTCCTCCTCCTCACCCCTACCTGGTCCTCCTCTTCACCCCTACCTGGTCCTCCTCTTCCCCCCTACCTGGTCCTCCTCCTCACCCCTACCTGGTCCTCCTCTTCACCCCTACCTGGTCCTCCTCTTCACCCCTACCTGGTCCTCCTCACCCCTACCTGGTCCTCTTCACCCCTACCTGGTCCTCTTCACCCCTAACTGGTCCTCCTCACCCCTACCTGGTTCTCCTCACCCCTACCTGGTCCTCTTCACCCCTACCTGGTCCTCCTCTTCACCCCTACCTGGTCCTCCTCCTCACCCCTACCTGGTCCTCCTCTTCACCCCTACCTGGTCCTCCTCTTCACCCCTACCTGGTCCTCCTCACCCCTAACTGGTCCTCCTCACCCCTACCTGGTCCTCCTCTTCACCCCTACCTGGTCCTCCTCACCCCTACCTGGTCCTCCTCACCCCCTACCTGGTCCTCCTCCTTACCCCTACCTGGTCCTCCTCTTCACCCCTACCTGGTCCTCCTCCTCACCCCTAACTGGTCCTCCTCCTCACCCCTACCTGGTCCTCCTCTTCACCCCTACCTGGTCCTCCTCTTCACCCCGACCTGGTCCTCCTCTTCACCCCTACCTGGTCCTCCTCACCCCTACCTGGTCCTCCTCACCCCTACCTGGTCCTCCTCCTCACCCCTACCTGGTCCCCCTCCTCACCCCTACCTGGTCCTCCTCACCCCTACCTGGTCCTCCTCCTCACCCCTACCTGGTCCTCTTCACCCCTTACCATGCCCTCCTCCTCACCCCTACCTGGTCCTCCTCCTCACCCCTACCTGGTCCTCCTCCTCACCCCTACCTGGTCCTCCTCACCCCTACCTGGTCCTCCTCCCTCACCCCTACCTGGTCCTCCTCACCCCTACCTGGTCCTCCACACCCCTACCTGGTCCTCCTCACCCCTACCTGGTCCTCCTCACCCCTACCTGGTCCTCCTCCACACCCCTACCTGGTCCTCCACACCCCTACCTGGTCCTCTTCACCCCTACCATGCCCTCCTCCTCCTCCTCATGTTTTGAGGCCTTGGAGAATGTCAGCATGTTATATCTTTGTCATAGATCAAACCAAACAGGTA
The DNA here is from genome assembly GCF_023373465.1 of Oncorhynchus keta. Classification (NCBI taxonomy): domain Eukaryota; kingdom Metazoa; phylum Chordata; class Actinopteri; order Salmoniformes; family Salmonidae; genus Oncorhynchus; species Oncorhynchus keta. The sequence continues at coordinate 942 of NW_026285127.1, read as the reverse complement.
GTAACAGTATTGATTTTTAGATAATAATTTAATCATCTGTTGACTTGGTTGGCCACAGAATGTCACATAATATTGACGTTATTCAGGGACTCATAAACTGAACCAGAGAGGGTGTGTGTGGTCAAACCCAGGATGGAGCCAGTGTGTGTAAACAGAGTTCAGGAAAAAGAGCGTGTCACAACGTCACCTCATATAGTGTACGTCAGAGGTTCAGAGCGTCAGACATTCAGAGCATCAGAGAGTCAGAGCGTCAGAGAGTTAGAGAGTCAGAGTGTCAGAGGTTCAGAGAGTTAGAGAGTCAGAGTGTCAGAGGTTCAGAGCGTCAGAGAGTCAGAGAGTCAGAGCGTCAGAGCTTCAGAGAGTCAGAGCTTCAGAGAGTCAGAACGTCAGAGAGTCAGAGCGTCAGAGAGTCAGAGAGTCAGAGCGTCAGAGAGTCGTCAGAGCGTCAGAGCGTCAGAGAGTCAGAGAGTCAGAGCAGTCAGAGGTTCAGAGCATCAGTGTCAGAGAGTCAGAGAGTCAGAGCGTCAGAGAGTCAGAGTGTCAGAGTGTCAGAGCAGTCAGAGAGTCAGAGAGTCAGAGCGTCAGAGAGTCAGAGAGTCAGAGCGTCAGAGTGTCAGAGCGTCAGAGTCAGAGAGTCAGAGAGTCAGAGAGTCAGAGCATCAGAGAGTCAGAGCATCAGAGCATCAGAGAGTCAGAGAGTCAGAGAGTCAGAGAGTCAGAGTGTCAGAGTGTCAGAGAGTCAGAGTGTCAGAGTGTCAGAGTGTCAGAGAGTCAGAGTGTCAGAGTGTCAGAGTGTCAGAGAGTCAGAGTGTCAGAGCGTCAGAGTGTCAGAGTGTCAGAGAGTCAGAGTGTCAGAGTGTCAGAGTGTCAGAGCGTCAGAGAGAGCGTCAGAGCGTCAGAGAGTCAGAGAGTCAGAGCGTCAGAGCGTCAGAGAGTCAGAGA